>NC_069510.1:28769916-28904916 GCF_027579735.1 Bombina bombina | reverse complement strand
AAGTGTGGAAAATAATCTACTGTCAATACAATATATGTTGGATTAAACCACCATTAATCAACCTTAAAAAATAATTAATACATGTGCCACATAAATAAAAAATGAGGATTACAACCTGTGTTGGAATAATACTATTCCAATTAGAACAGTGATAACGTGATTGACAAATTAGAAGATTGACAAATTAAAAGAAATAAATGTGATGAGAAGTGTATTCACATGTGGAAATATAACTAAATTACAAATAGAAACTTTAAAAAACACCTTATATTAAATGAGCAGATTAAACCTAATTGGATCAATAACGGTATGTCCTTTAAAAAGGTGACTACAAAATGTGTGTGATACAAATTAACAATGTGTAAAACAAATAGCACAAAAGGTGCGCAAATGACAAAAATTATGAAAACGTGATGATTAAAAACGTGATGATAAAAACGGAAATACAGTGTTAATAACCAAATCACATTGTGGTGAAATATTGACCAGATAGATTAAATGGTTTCCACAATCTTACTATAATGATTTAGAGGATATCGACAGTTTTGCTGTATGTCAGCCAATGATACTGATTAATAGAATAAACTTGACCACAAACTGACTCAGCGGTCAGAGTAGAAATCCCAATTACAAAGTCCCAGTTAAAGTCAATGATCAGTCCCAATGTGATGATCCTTAAAAAATCCAATAGGAACAACAGTCCTAAGATATGCAGTTGCGATCCAGTATCCTAGTCCGTGTGAAGACAGAGACCTGAAACCAAAAGAAAATGTACTAAACAAAAAGCCTATGGGATATAATGTATTGGTAAATAAACTTACCTCAAAAGCCGTGATCCTGGAAGTATAAAGAGCCTCACAAATCTTATTATCGAATCGTCTACGCGTTTCGGCCCTAAATAGAGGGCCTTTTTCAAGACATATTGAGGCTCAATTATTACTAACCTTATATACCAGAGGTTACTCTGTCTGGTCAATATTTCACCACAATGTGATTTGGTTATTAACACTGTATTTTCGTTTTTATCATCACGTTTTCATAATTTTTGTCATTTGCGCACCTTTTGTGCTATTTGTTTTACACATTGTTAATTTGTATCACACACATTTTGTAGTCCCCTTTTTAAAGGACATACTGGTATTGATCCAATTAGGTTTAATCTGCTCATTTAATATAAGGTGTTTTTTAAAGTTTCTATTCGTAATTTAGTTATATTTCCACATGTGAATACACTTCTCATCACATTTATTTCTTTTAATTTGTCAATCTTCTAATTTGTCACTTACGTTATCACTGTTCTAATTGGAATAGTATTATTCCAACACAGGTTGTAATCCTTATTTTTTATTTATGTGGCACACGTATTAATTTTTTAAGGTTGATTAATGGTGGTTTAATCCAACATATATTGTATTGACAGTAGATTATTTTCCACACTTGTAGTTCAAGTGCGCAACCTTTCTTAATAGTCTGATGGTGAAACTGTCCTATAGGGTCAGTTTACTCTAAATTATCTGTTCGACAGATTTTCATATATTTTAATCATCTGTTTAGGTTTGTTCATTTGTATTTTTGGTTTTATCCTTTTTATAGTTATTTCTGGTTATGATGTATGTATTGTAATAAATGGAAACTTATTTTAATTAATCGTAGGATTTATTGGTGGACCGCATTTTATTTCCAGATTAAGTTGATCATCCTGACACGATCCAGGACGTGAGTGGTACAGACAACCTAATTTCCTGTGGTATACCATAGCCTCTGGTGCTCCTATATATCCAACATTGGATCTGATTCAGAAAATCCTTCCTCAGATATTGACTCTGACAAATCTACTTATTTATTTAAAATGGAGTATATTCATTCCTTGTTTAAAGAGGTGTTGATTACATTGGACATTGAGGAAACTAGTCCTCTTCATATTAAAACTAGTAAACGTTTAAATTTTGTGTATAAACCTCCTGCGGTTACTCCAGAGGTTTTTCCAGTTGCTGATGCTATTTGTGATATGATTTCTAAGGAATGGAATAGGCCTGGTACTTATTTTATCCCGTCTTCAAGGTTTAAAAAATGGTATCCTTTGCCAGCAGTTAGATTGGAGTTTTGGGAAAAGATCCCCAAAGTTGATGGGGCTATTTCTAATCTTGCTAAATGTACTACTATTCTGATGGAAGATAGTACTTCCTTTAAAGACCCTTTAGATAGGAAACTTGAATCTTATCTAAGGAAAGCTTATTTATATTCTGGCTATCTTCTCAGGCCTGCCATTTCTATGGCTGATGTTGTAGCTGCATCAACTATTTGGTTGGAAAGTTTAGCGCAACAGGAAATGGATCCTGATTTGTCTAACATTGTTCGCTTGCTTCAACATGCTAATCATTTCATCTGTGATGCCATTTTTTATATCATCAAAATTGATGTTAAATCTAGGTCTTTAGCTATTTTAGCTAGAAGAGCTTTGTGGCTCAAATATTGGAATGCTGACATTGTATCTAAGTCTAGATTACTATCTCTTTCTTTCCAAGGTAATAATTTATTTGGTTCTCAGTTGGATTCAATTATTTCAAGTGTCACGGGGGGGGAAGGGAGTTTTTTTTTGCCTCAGGATAAAAGACCTAAGGGTAAATCTAAAGCTTCTAACCGTTTTCATTCCTTTTGACAAAATAAGGAACAGAAACCTAATCCTTCCCCCAAAGAATCTGGTTCCAATTGGAAACCTTCTTCAAGTTGGAGTAAATCCAAACCATTTAAGAAACCAAAGCCAGCCCCCAAGTCTACATGAAGGTGCGGCCCTCATTCCAGCTCAGCTGGTAGGGGGCAGAATAAGATTCTTCCAAGACATTTGGACAGATTCTGTCCAAAATCAATGGATTCAGAGTATTGTCTCTCAAGGGTACCGAATAGGATTCAGAGTAAGACCTCCTGTAAGAAGATTTTTTTCTCTCACACATCCCAGCAAATCCGGTAAAAGGCTCAGGCTTTTCTGAAATGTGTTTCAGACCTGGAGCTTTCAGGGGTAATCATACCAGTTCCGTTTTAGGAACAGGGTCTGGGGTTTTATTCAAATCTATTCATTGTCCCAAAGAAAGAAAATTAATTCAGGTCAGTTCTGGATCTGAAAATTTTGAATCGTTATGTAAGAGTGCCAACTTTCAAAATGGTGACTATAAGGACTATTCTGCCTTTTGTTCAGCAAGGGCATTATAAGTCCACAATAGACTCACAGGATGCATATCTTCATATTCCGATTCATCCAGACCACTATCAGTTTCTGAGATTCTCTTTTCTAGACAAGCATTACCAATTTGTTGCTCTTCCATTTGGCCTAGCGACAGCTCCAAGAATCTTTTCAAAGGTTCTCGGTGCCCTACTCTCTGTAATCAGAGAACGGGCTATTGCGGTGTTTCCTTATTTGGATGATATCTTGGTACTTGCTCAGTCTTTACATTATGCAGAATCTCACACAAATCAACTAGTGTTGTTTCTTTAAAGACATGGTTGGAGGATCAATTTACCAAACAATTATTTGATTCCTCAGACAAGGGTCACCTTTTTAGGTTTCCAGATAGATTTAGTGTTCATGACTCTGTCTCTGACAAGAGACAATTAAAATTGGTTTCAGCTTGTCGGAACCTTCAGTCTCAATCATTCCCTTCAGTAGCTATGTGCATGGAAGTTTTAGATCTCATGACTGCAGCATCGGACGCAATCCCCTTTGCTCGTTTTTATATGAGACCTCTCCAGCTTTGTATACTGAACCAATGCTGCAAGCATTATACAAATATATCACAATTAATATCCTTAAATCCCAATGTTCGACTCTCTCTGACTTGGTGGTTAGATCCCCATCGTATAGTTCAAGGGGCCTCTTTTGTTCGCTCAACCTGGACTTTGATCACAACAGATGCAAGTCTTTCAGGTTGGGGAACTGTCTGGAGATCTCTGACAGCACAAGGGGTTTGGAAATCTCAAGAGGCGAGGTTACCAATCAATATTTTAGAACTCTCTGCTATTTTCAGGGCTCTTCAGTTTTGGCCTCTGTAGAAGAGAGAACCGTTCATTTGTTTTCAGACAGACAATATCACAACTGTGGCATATGTCAATCATCAGGGTGGGACTCACAGTCCCCAAGCTATGAAAGAAATATCTCGGATACTTGCTTGGGCGGAATCTAGCTCCTGTCTAATTTCTGCGGTTCATATCCCAGGTGTAGACAATTGGGAAGTGGATTATCTCAGCCGTCAGACTTTACATCTGGGGGAGTGGTCGCTCCATCCAGATGTGTTTTCTCAGAGATTGTTCAGATGTGGGGTCTTCCAGAAATAGATCTGATGGCTTCCCATCTAAACAAGAAACTTCCCAGGTACCTGTCCAGGTCCAGGAATCCTCAGGCGGTGGCGGTGGATGCGTTAGTAGTTCCTTGGTGTTACCAACCTGCTTATATTTTCCCGCCTCTAGTTCTTCTTCCAAGAGTGATCCCCAAAATCATCATGGAACAATTGTTTGTGCTGTTGGTGGCTCCAGCATGGCCTCACAGGTTTTGGTATGCGGAACTTGTTCGGATGTCCAGTTGCCAACCTTGGCCACTTCCTTTAAGACCAGACCTTCTGTCTCAAGGTCCATTTTTCCATCAGGATCTCAAATCATTAAATTTGAAGGAATGGAAATTGAACGCCTAGTGCTTAGTCATAGAGGTTTTTTTTTATTAAAACTATGTTACAGGCTCGTAAATCTGTTTCTAGGAAGATTTATTATTGAGTTTGGAAGACATATTTCATGATGTTCTTCTCATAAATTCTCCTGGCATTCTTTTAGAATTCCTAGAATTTCCTAGAAGTTTCTTCAGGATGGTTTGGATAAGGGTTTGTCTGCAATTTCATTGAAGGCACAAATCTCTGCTCTTTCTGTTTTATTTCACAGAAAAATTGCTAAGCTTCCTGATATTCACTGTTTTGCACAGGCTTTGGTCCGTATCAAGCCTGTCATTAAATCAATCTCTCCTCCTTGGAGTCTTAATTTGGTTTTGAAGGCTTTACAGGCTCCTCCGTTTGAGCCTATGCATTCTTTGGACATTAAACTACTTTCTTGGAAAGTGTTGTTCCTTTTGGCCATCTCTTCTGCTAGAAGAGTTTCCAAATTATCTGCTCTTTCTTGTGAATCTTCTTTTTTGATTTTCCATCAGGATAAGGCAGTTTTGCGGACTTCATTTAAATTTCTACCTAAGGTTCTGAAGTCTAACAACATTAATAGAGAAATTGTTGTCCCCTCTTTGTGTCCTAATCCTAAGAATTATTTGGAGAGATACTTACATTCTTTGGATGTTGTAAGAGCTTTGAAATATTATGTTAAAGCTACTAAAGATTTCAGGAAGACTTCTAGTCTATTTGTTATCTTTTCTGGTTCTACGAAAGGTCAGAAGGCTTCTGCTATTTCCTTGGCATCTTGGTTAAAGCTTTTGATTCATCAGGCTTATTTGGAGTCGGGTCAGGCCCCGCCTCAAAGAATTACAGCTCATTCTACTAGATCAGTCTCCACTTTGTGGGCTTTTAAGAATGGAGCTTCAGTTGATCAGATTTGCAAAGTAGCAACTTGGTCTTCTTTGCATACATTTACTAAATTCTACTGTTTTGATGTATTTGCTTCTTCGGAAGCAGTTTTTGGTAGAAAAGTCTTTCAGGCAGCTGCTTCAGTTTGATTTCTCTGCTTATGTTTAATTTTTTTTCTTTTCATTAATGAGAATAAACTTATATTTTGGGTTGTGGATTAATTTTTTCAGCAGAAAATGGCTGTTATTATTTTATCCCTCGCTCTCTAGTGACTCTTCTTTGGAGTTCCACATCTTGGGTATTACTATCCCATACGGCACTAGCTCATGGACTCTTGCCAATTACATGAAAGAAAACAATTAATGTAAGAACTTACCTGATAAATTCATTTCTTTTATATTAGCAAGAGTCCATGAGACCCACCCTTTTTATGGTGGTTATGATTTTTTGTATAAAGCACAATTATTTCCAAATTCCTTATTTGATGCTTTTTACTCCTTTCTTTATCACCCCACTACTTGGCTATTCGTTAAAACTGAATTGTGGGTGTGGTGAGGGGTGTATTTATAGGCATTTTGAGGTTTGGGAAACTTTGCCCCTCCTGGTAGGATTGTATATCCCATACGTCACTAACTCATGGACACTTGCCAATATGAAAGAAATTAATTTATCAGTTCTTACATAAATTATGTTTTCTTTCGGGATGAGGAGAGTCAATAGGTGTCCACAACATGTGGGATATATTTCCTGCCACTAGGAGGCGGTAAAGAACCCTCACAAGAGCTTTAATCCCTCCCACCTCCTCTCCCCACCTAGTTTACATATAGCCAAGCAGAGGAGAGAGATAAAAAAAAAAGGTAGGAAAGATAGAAAGCAGGGTTAAGAGGTGAAAATAAGAACTATAGCCCATCTAGTAAAACTGCAGGCAGGACCTATGGACTCCTCATCCCAAAAGAAAGAATTTATCGACAAGTACAAATTCTGTTTTCTTTTGTAAGATTAGGAGTGTGATAGAATACCCAAGCTGAGAGTCTATGTTATGGACGGTGGGACAAAATTATGGCAGTTCCTATTTGCCGGACTCTGCGGCCTGAAGTACTTTCCAGTCAAAAATAGCGTAGGAAGAAACCTAAATATCAATATGATTTTCTACCAATGGTAGTGTCTTCAGTGTTCCTTCACTGTACCCAAATCCTTCAACCCTAAGGGACACCTACTTCACAATTTGGATGTAGTCAGAGCCTTAAAGGGACATTATACACTAATGTTTTGTAGATGATCTATTTATATTGCACAAAAGTTTTTTTTTTTTTAAATGTATAGTTTTGCTTATTTTTAAATAACATTGCTCTGATTTTCAGACTTCTAACCAAGCCCCAAAGTTTTATGAGAATACCGTCAGCTACCTTTTTACAGCTTGCTCCTGTTTGTGTAAAGGGTCTTTTCATATGCAAAAGAAGGGGGTGTCTTATTTCCCACTTGCAGTGGGCTTTCCAGCTACCTTTTCAACAGAGCTAAACTGAGAGCTTCTAAGTAAGTTTTTAAACAGTTTTATACTGGATTTTTATATCAGTATCTGTGCATCTTATTCTTTATAGTAATGTCTATTACATGCAGTTATATGAAAATGAGTGTATACTGTCCCTTTAAGATTCTATCTTCAGGCTACTAAAGACTTTAGACAGACTTCTAGCTTGTTTGTCCCATTTTCAGATCCCCAAAACAGCTCAAAAGGCTACAGCGGTGGCCTTGGCATCATGGACAAAACAGATTATTCATAAGGCTTAGTTGTTTGCAGGAAAACTGCCTTTAAAAAGAGTAACTGCTCGTTCTACTAGATCTGTATACATACAGATAGTAGCCTGAAGATAGAATCTTAAGGCTCTGACTACATCCAAATTGTGAAGTAGGTGTTCCTTAGGGTTGAAGGATTTGGGTACAGTGAAGGAACACTGAAGACACTACCTTTGGTAGAAAATCATATTCAGTCCTGAGGACCCCTTTATCTTGATGAAAAATCAAGAAGGAGAGATCAGAAGACAGGGCAGATAATTCAGAAACTCTTCTAGCAGAAGACATAGAACCTTCCATGACATTAACGTTAGGACCAATGACTGCATAGGTTCAAAAAGGGGACCTTGCAGAACAGAAAGAACCAGATACAAATTCCAAGGGGGAGAAATAGGTCTAATAACAGGGTGAATTTTCACCAAGGCTTGGACAAAAGTTTGAACTTCAGGTAATTTTGCCAGATAATGCAGAAATCTGACCCTTTAAAGGGACATAATACTCATATGCTAAATCACTTGAAACTGATGCAGTATAACTATAAAAAGCTGAAAATATCACCTGAGCATCTCTATGTAAAAAAGAAGATATTTTACCTCACAATTTCCTCAGCTCAGCAGCGTAAGTTCTGTGTAAAAAAATATACTTCAGCTGTTGCTCAGCAGCAGGTAATATAAAAAAGAAGAAATGAACAGCAGCCAATCAGCATCAGTAGTGCAGAGGTCATGAACTCTTTTACTGTGATCTCATGAGATTTCACTTAACTCTCATGAGATTTCATAGTAAACTTCCTTAAACAGAATAGGGAAATAAGATGAGTGTGCACGTAAGCTCACTCCCTTAGCTGTCCCGGGACAGACATACTGATTTGCTGCTTAGAAGTCTTTTACAATGGGATGTGGCTACTGAGGAATTTTTTATGTAAAATATCTTTCTTTTTTATATAGAGATGTTCAGGTGATATTTTCTAGTCAGCTTTTTACAGCTATGCTGCATCACTTTCAAGTGTTTCAACATTTGGGTATCATGGCCCTTTAAAGAACTAGCCAATAATCCCTTATCTAGTCCATCTTGAAGAAACTAAAGAATTCTTGGGATTCTAAAATATTTCCAAGAGAACCCTCTAGAGGAACCTAAAAGTAAGTAAGCTTTCCAAATCTTATGATATTTTTTTCTGGCTTGCAGTAAAGTAGGGATAACAGAATCTGAAAAAACTCTGTTTTTGACAGCTAGTTGTTCAACCTCCATGCCATCAAATTCAGAGATTTGAGATCCGGATCACACAAAGGGTCCTTGAGACAGCAGATCTTTTCTTAGGGGTAGAGCCCATGGATGAAAAGATGGTGTCTGTATTAGGTCCACATACCAAGTTCTGAGAGTTATGAGATTACAGAAGCCAATTCCTGTTTAAATTCATGCAATTACTCTTGGAAGAAAAACAAATGGAGGAAATAGATAGGCCAGATGAAAGTTCCAAGTGCAGACTAGAGAATCTATCATGTGAGCTCTTGGATCTCTTGACCTAGTGCAATAAACCAGAAGTTTGTGGTTCAATTTGGATGCCATGAGATCTATTTCTCGAAGACCCCACCTCAGGACTAATTGGTTGAACACATCTTGATCAAGAAACCATTCCCCTGGATCAACGGACTGATGACTTAGGTAATCTGCTTCCCAATTGTTCACTCCTACAATATGAATTGCCGATAGGGAGCAGTGGTTTACCTCTGCCCAAGACAGAATGTGAGATACCTCTCGCATAGCTAAGAGACTTCAAGTCCCTCCCTGATATTTGATGTGCGCAACGGCAGTGACGCTGTCTGACTGGAGTTGAATGATTTTTTTCCTATTTGAGAAGGGGCCATAATTGAAGGGCTCATAAGAATCACACAACTTTCTAAGATGTTGGTAGGTAACCTCGCCTGCAAAGGGGACCATACTCCCTGTGCCCATCTGTAGTCCAGATAGGCTGAAGAAAAGAAGCTCCAGGGGTCACATAGGGACTTTTCCTCCACCATAAGAGAGATTGTTTGACTGAAGAACTGAGCTATATCTGCTGTTCCAGGTGGAAAACAATCCTTTGACCACTGTTGAAGCATGGACAATTGGAGAGGACGAAGATGATGATGTTACCATAAGACCGACTACTTCCATACATTGTACTACAGATGGAGAATAAGCCATTTACAGAGAAAGACAGGCAGTCTGAAATTGTGGCTGGGGATAATGAAGTTTTGGGGACATAATTTCTCATCCATGTTCCTGAAAGAAAGATACTATTCTGTGGTTATGAGCAGTAGCCAGAAAAAGAGATGAAGCTTGGACCAAGATATTCTCCAAATAAGGAGCAACAGAGATTCCTTGAGCTCTGATCACCGCTAAGAGAGCCCCAATACCTTTATTATTATTATCGGCTATTTGTGGAGCGCCAACAGATTCCACAGTGTGAAGATGTGAGGGGCGGTGGCAAGACTGAAGGGGAAGGCCACAAATTGGTAATGCTTATTGAGAACAGAAAACCTTAGAAACTGGAAAGGATCCTTGTGAATTGGAATATGCATATATGCATTTTTAAAATCTACAGTTGTAACAAATTGAGTCTCCTGTATTAGAGGTAAGGCAGTACGGATCGTTTCCATTTTGAAAGAGGGTACTCAAACAAATTTGTTTAGGTTTTTTTTTTAAGTCCAGGATAGGATGATAAGTACCTTCCTTCTTTGGGACAATAAATAGCTTGGAGTAGAAACCCTGACCCTGTTGTGAGATTTGAACAGGTTCGATCAATTCTATATTCTCAAAGTTTTACACACATTTAACAAGTCAGTCCCTTTCACAGGATCCTTTAGTACGTGAAACAGATTAAACCATTCTCAGGGAGGTTTGGTGTGAAAGCCTATTTGATAACTCTGGGATATGATATTGTGAACCCAGGGGTCCTGAACTGAGCAAGCCCAGGCCTTCTAAAACTGAATTAATCTGTCACCTACCAGAAGATCTTCTGAATGGGGGCTGTCCGTTCATGCAGATTTCTTATATGAGTTGGGCTTTTTTGTCTATTTGTTTTTAGGCAAAGAAGATTCTGGCTCCGAGGAAGGTTTGAAGGATTTAGACTACTGGTTGGAGGGGGACTTTTGATCTCTATGGCCTAGATTTAGAGTTCGGCGGTAGCCGTCAAAACCAGCGTTAGAGGCTCCTAACGCTGGTTTTGGGCGCCCGCTGGTATTTGGAGTCAGTGATTAAAGGGTCTAACGCTCACTTTACAGCCGCGACTTTTCCATACCGCAGATCCCCCTACGCCATTTGCGTAGCCTATCTTTTCAATGGGATCTTTCTAACGCTGGTATTTAGAGTCGTTTCTGCAGTGAGCGTTAGAGCTCTAACGACAAGATTCCAGCCGCCTGAAAAAAGCAGGAGTTAAGAGCTTTCTGGCTAACGCCGGTTCATAAAGCTCTTAACTACTGTACCCTAAACTACACTAACACCCATAAACTACCTATGTACCCCTAAACCGAGCTCCCCCCACACCGCCGCCACTCGATTAAAATTTTTAACCCCTAATCTGCCGACCGCCACCTACGTTATACTTATGTACCCCTAATCTGCTGCCCCTAACCCCGCCGACCCCTATATTATATTTATTAACCCCTAACTTGCCCCACACAACGTCGCCGCAAGCTACTTAAAATAATTAACCCCTAATCTTCCGACCGCAAATCGCCGCCACCTACGTTATCCCTATGTACCCCTAATCTTCTGCCCCTAACATCGCCGACCCCTATGTTATATTTATTAACCCCTAATCTGCCCCCCACAACGTCGCCGACACCTACCTACACTTATTAACCCCTAATCTGCCGAGCGGACCTGAGCGCTACTATAATAAAGTTATTAACCCCTAATCCGCCTCACTAACCCTATCATAAATAGTATTAACCCCTAATCTGCCCTCCCTAACATCGCCGACACCTACCTTCAATTATTAACCCCTAATCTGCCGACCGGAGCTCACCGCTATTCTAATAAATGTATTAACCCCTAAAGCTAAGTCTAACCCTAACACTAACACCCCCCTAAGTTAAATATAATTTTTATCTAACGAAATAAATTAACTCTTATTAAATAAATGATTCCTATTTAAAGCTAAATACTTACCTGTAAAATAAATCCTAATATAGCTACAATATAAATTATAATTATATTATAGCTATTTTAGGATTAATATTTATTTTACAGGCAACTTGGTATTTATTTTAACCAGGTACAATAGCTATTAAATAGTTAAGAACTATTTAATAGCTAAAATAGTTAAAATAATAACAAATTTACCTGTAAAATAAATCCTAACCTAAGATATAATTAAACCTAACACTACCCTATCAATAAAATAATTAAATAAACTACCTACAATTACCTACAATTAACCTAACACTACACTATCAATAAATTAATTAAACACAATTGCTACAAATAAATACAATTAAATAAACTATCTAAAGTACAAAAAATAAAAAAGAACTAAGTTACAGAAAATAAAAAAATATTTACAAACATAAGAAAAATATTACAACAATTTTAAACTAATTACACCTACTCTAAGCCCCCTAATAAAATAACAAAGACCCCCAAAATAAAAAATTCCCTACCCTATTCTAAATTTAAAAAGTTACAAGCTCTTTTACCTTACCAGCCCTGAACAGGGCCCTTTGCGGGGCATGCCCCAAGAAGTTCAGCTCTTTTGCCTGTAAAAGAAAACATACAATACCCCCCCCCCAACATTACAACCCACCACCCACATACCCCTAATCTAACCCAAACCCCCCTTAAATAAACCTAACACTAAGCCCCTGATGATCTTCCTACCTTGTCTTCACCATGCCAGGTTCACCGATCCGTCCTGGCTCCAAGATCTTCATCCAACCCAAGCGGGGGCTAGACATCCACTGAAGAAGTCCAGAAGAGGGTCCAAAGTCTTCCTCCTATCCGGCAAGAAGAGGACATCCGGACCGGCAAACATCTTCTCCAAGCGGCATCTTCTATGTTCTTCCATCCGATGACGACCGGCTCCATCTTGAAGACCTCCAGCGCGGATCCATCCTCTTCTTCCGACGACTAGACGACGAATGACGGTTCCTTTAAGGGACGTCATCCAAGATGGCGTCCCTCGAATTCCGATTGGCTGATAGGATTCTATCAGCCAATCGGAATTAAGGTAGGAATTTTCTGATTGGCTGATGGAATCAGCCAATCAGAATCAAGTTCAATCCGATTGGCTGATCCAATCAGCCAATCAGATTGAGCTCGCATTCTATTGGCTGTTCCGATCAGCCAATACAATGCGAGCTCAATCTGATTGGCTGATTGGATCAGCCAATCGGATTGAACTTGATTCTGATTGGCTGATTCCATCAGCCAATCAGAAAATTCCTACCTTAATTCCGATTGGCTGATAGAATCCTATCAGCCAATCGGAATTCGAGGGACGCCATCTTGGATGACGTCCCTTAAAGGAACCGTCATTCGTCGTCTAGTCGTCGGAAGAAGAGGATGGATCCGCGCTGGAGGTCTTCAAGATGGAGCCGGTCGTCATCGGATGGAAGAACATAGAAGATGCCGCTTGGAGAAGATGTTTGCCGGTCCGGATGTCCTCTTCTTGCCGGATAGGAGGAAGACTTTGGAGCACCGGATTATGGATCGCCAACCCCCGCTTGGGTTGGATGAAGATCTTGGAGCCAGGACGGATCGGTGATACCTGGATGGTGAAGACAAGGTAGGAAGATCTTCAGGGGATTAGTGTTAGGTTTATTTAAGGGGGTTTGGGTTAGATTAGGGGTATGTGGGTGGTGGGTTGTAATGTTGGGGGGGGGGTATTGTATGTTTTTTTTTACAGGCAAAAGAGCTGAAATTCTTGGGGCATGCCCCGCAAAGGGCCCTGTTCAGGGCTGGTAAGGTAAAAGAGCTTGTAATTTTTGTATTTTAGAATAGGGTAGGGAATTTTTTATTTTGGGGGTCTTTGTTATTTTATTAGGGGGCTTAGAGTAGGTGTAATTAGTTTAAAATTGTTGTAATATTTTTCTTATGTTTGTAAATATTTTTTTATTTTCTGTAACTTAGTTCTTTTTTATTTTTTGTACTTTAGATAGTTGATTTAATTGTATTTATTTGTAGCAATTGTGTTTAATTAATTTATTGATAGTGTAGTGTTAGGTTAATTGTAGGTAATTGTAGGTAGTTTATTTAATTATTTTATTGATAGGGTAGTGTTAGGTTTAATTATATCTTAGGTTAGGATTTATTTTACAGGTAAATTTGTAATTATTTTAACTAGGTAACTATTAAATAGTTCTTAACTATTTAATAGCTATTGTACCTGGTTAAAATAAATACAAAGTTACCTGTAAAATAAATATTAATCCTAAAATAGCTATAATATAAATGTAATTTATATTGTAGCTATATTAGGATTTATTTTACAGGTAAGTATTTAGCTTTAAATAGGAATCATTTATTTAATAAGAGTTAATTTATTTCGTTAGATAAAAATTATATTTAACTTAGGGGGGTGTTAGTGTTAGGGTTAGACTTAGCTTTAGGGGTTAATACATTTATTAGAATAGCGGTGAGCTCCGGTCGGCAGATTAGGGGTTAATAATTGAAGGTAGGTGTCGGCGATGTTAGGGAGGGCAGATTAGGGGTTAATACTATTTATGATAGGGTTAGTGAGGCGGATTAGGGGTTAATAACTTTATTATAGTAGCGCTCAGGTCCGCTCGGCAGATTAGGGGTTAATAAGTGTAGGTAGGTGTCGGCGACGTTGTGGGGGGCAGATTAGGGGTTAATAAATATAACATAGGGGTCGGCGATGTTAGGGCAGCAGATTAGGGGTACATAGGGATAACGTAGGTGGCGGCGGTTTACGGAGCGGCAGATTAGGGGTTAAAAGTGTAATGCAGGGGTCAGCGATAGCGGGGGCGGCAGATTAGGGGTTAATAAGTGTAAGGTTAGGGGTGTTTAGACTCGGGGTACATGTTAGGGTGTTAGGTGCAGACGTAGGAAGTGTTTCCCCATAGGAAACAATGGGGCTGCGTTAGGAGCTGAACGCTGCTTTTTTGCAGGTGTTAGGTTTTTTTTCAGCTCAAACAGCCCCATTGTTTCCTATGGGAGAATCGTGCACGAGCACGTTTTTGAGGCCGGCCGCGTCCGTAAGCAACTCTGGTATCGAGAGTTGTATTTGCGGTAAAAATGCTCTACGCTCCTTTTTTGGAGCCTAACGCAGCATTTGTTTGAACTCTCGATACCAGAGTTAAATTTATGGTGCGGCCAGAAAAAAACCCGCGGAGCGTTAACAGCCCTTTTACCGCCGAACTCTAAATCTAGCCGTAAGGGAGCAAAAGGAACAAAACTATTTGTTTGTTTGTAATGCTCAATAGATTTCTTGTCCTGAGGTTTAAAAGCCCCTTTTCCCTTAGTGACAGTTCTGATAATAGAATCCAATTCTGATAAAAAACATCTCCCCTTTAGAGGGGACTGATAATAGCCTATTCTTAGAACTATGTCAGCTGACCAAGATTTAAGTCATAAAGCTCTCCTTAAGAAAACAGCAATGGACATATTTTTTACATAAATTTTGATTACGTCAAAGACTGCAGCACAAATTAAGTCATGAGCCATTTTTGTGACTTTAATGCAGTTGGTAATGCTCTCAGAAGATTGATCAGAAACCAGAAGGATGCTGCAGCGGCCACACAAGTGATTGGTACTGCAGATGAAAACAGAAAGAGAAGCGCTCTACCAGGAATGAACAACAGCTCAGTAGCGTGTTCTAGGACGAGTTACCTCCTAGGAGCAGCCTCTTTTAGCCAGATTGTGCTATTCACAGAGAAGACCTTTCCTGAAGTACATCAGTTTGATCCCGCCTAGTAAGGTCAGTCCAGTCCTAAAATACCAACCAATCCTCCTCTGAACAAGGAACATGACAACCCAAAACGACTGTTTCGACCTTCTGCTCCTAGGCTGCTCCTAGGGTGGTAACTAGCTGTTAAGGGTAATTTTAAGGGCTGGATACACCTTATCACCAATAAGTATTCTAAACCTCAGCTGGAGCAGAGCATTGAACTTGAGACATACACTGTAAATTGACACAGAGGGGCTTCATACACGCCCCCATATTGCAACATAATCAGTGGAAAATAAAAGCACTTGAGACATTACATTGTTTATGTAAAAAGCAAGAAAACTGTAGACATTTGTCCTTGGTATAAGATAAGAAGATATATAGTGAGACCATGTTGATACTAGCAGGCATGGTTACGCTTGACAACCAGATAAAACCGAGACAAGCTATTATGCTAATGTTCATTGCCCGGTTGAGGGTTTCTCTTTTTTGTATATGATTGCTACTGCATGTCTAAGATGATGAGCCGAATGGGAGAATAATTTCCTAAGAAAGAACTCAGATTTTCGATCCATTGGATCCCTAAACAAAGAACTATCCTCTCCATAGGAATAGTAGTGTGTCAAGCTAAGGTGAAAATAGCTCCATCAACCTTAGGAACTACTTCCCAGGCTGTTAAATTCTTCTCTGAACATGGATACATTCTTTTGAACCTGTTTAAAGGTGCAAAAGGAATGCCTAGTTTCTTCAATTTTTTGGCTTTATAATCTGTAACCAAGATCTGGTGCTTCAAAAGCCTTAGGCACTTTAGGTTGAGCTTTAAAAACTTGACTCAACTTATTTACAGGTTTGCAATCCTCTGGATTCGGTTCTGATAGTTTCAAGGTATTCAAAACTTCCTGAAGTAGGTAGCGTATATATGGTCCAATTTAAATCTAAATGTGGAATCAACCTCAGGCTCAGTTACAGGATCAAGGCCCTCAAAGGAGACTTAATCCTCAAAAAAAGATTCAGCCAAGTCAAAACTTTGTAAGGTTGGAGGTAACTGCGCTTGGGGAATAGGACCCTGTGTATTACAGGTAGTGTGAGGTAAATCTTCTGATTTTCGCTTACGCTTTCTTGGTTTGGGGAAGCCACTTAAATCTCATGTCACAGCCTTTTGAAGACTGGATTTAAACTCTGGAGAAAGGTCAGTGAAATCCCCCTGGGCCACAAAAACTACAAAGGCTCTAATTGTCTGCAGGTGTCATACTGACAGGATTATGGCTTGCGAATTGTAGATTTGGGACACAATTAGTACATAACTGGTTAATTTGGTCCACTGGAACAGTTTTACATTATAAACAAGGAAAATGAACTGCAGAAAGTTATTGGGCTGCAGTATGATACCTAGGGGTCCCTTCTAATGGGTCAGCCAAAGCAAGTGAGGGTACAGACATGACTGCAAAATAATAAGCAAAATTGCAGGTAATTGGAAATAAAGATATATTCCAAAACATTATACTATCAGTGTATTTGCACAAAATACAAAAACCTCAGGTAAAAAAAGTTTTTATTACCAACCCTCTCAGCAGCTCATATGAGGGCACTTACCCACCTCCTGGGCACATAAAGAGTTAAAACTGGACCCAGATAGCTTGTAAGGTCTGGAGACAGGCCCAGAGTAAATTATCAGCCACTGTATCTTACCAGCTTGCTGATGCCTTTCTCCCTCGCAGAATGCTGTTCCAGTGCAAGTAAATATACTGTAGAGGATATTGTCGGATATACCAGCAACCCTTCATGTGGAGGCTAAGAGACAGGGTTCCCACGACGCCTGAGGGCAATTATGGCTGAGAGATTTACCAGTGATGGTACAGAAATGCCATAACCCTGCTTCACTCAGAATCTTGGAGAAATGATCATGAAGTCTTAATTGAGTGAAGATGGAAGAGGGGTACTGGGTATCAAGTCAGGTCTGAGCTCCCAATAAATGATTAGATAGAGCACCTCTCTCAACTTCTCTCCTTGGAAGACAAGAACTGAGTGGGGAGAGGAGGTGGGAAGGATTAAAGCTCTTCTGAGGGTGAGGGTTCTTGACCTCCTCCTAGTGGCAGGACAAATATCCCACATGTTATGGGTACCTATGAACTTTCCTTATCTTACAAAAGAAAACTATGCTAACCAGAAAAAAAAGAAGATACAATTAATTTTGTTTTCAGCAGATGGTGGTGGTATGTATTGTGTCATTGAAGACTTCATTTATTTCATCCTAGCCACTGCTGACTCTCTGAGAAGGTGGGATGCCTGAATGCTCGTGCACGGGGCAATGACAAAATATGTGCATATGCTGCTGAAAAAACGTAATACATTTTACGAGAAGCATTTTTGCTAATGGAAGTTAATGGCAAAAAATCTATTTAAAATGTAAATGCACCCAAGTAGATTTAAATCTTGACTTTTCTGTCCCTTTAAACACGGTTACCAGTAAACATTTGTGTAATAATAACATAACATTTTAACTGTATTAGCAAGTCCCTATAAATATTGTAGTGTTAATTTGATGAAACAGTGTAGTCATTTTTCAAATAATTCTGCATGTCTTGCAAGTATTTAAGAAGGCATTATTAATTATTTATTCCTTCAAATTGTTCAGATGGTTTCTCCCCTCAGAAGTGCAATCAATACCCCTGTACAAATTATCAAAATAAAAACAGAATTTATGCTTACCTGATAAATTACTTTCTCCAACGGTGTGTCCGGTCCACGGCGTCATCCTTACTTGTGGGAATATCTCTTCCCCAACAGGAAATGGCAAAGAGTCCCAGCAAAGCTGGCCATATAGTCCCTCCTAGGCTGCGCCCACCCCAGTCATTCGACCGACGGACAGGAGGAAAAATATAGGAGAAACCATATGGTACCGTGGTGACTGTAGTTAGAGAAAATAATTCATCAGACCTGATTAAAAAACCAGGGCGGGCCGTGGACCGGACACACCGTTGGAGAAAGTAATTTATCAGGTAAGCATAAATTCTGTTTTCTCCAACATTGGTGTGTCCGGTCCACGGCGTCATCCTTACTTGTGGGAACCAATACCAAAGCTTTAGGACACGGATGAAGGGAGGGAGCAAATCAGGTTACCTAAACGGAAGGCACCATGGCTTGCAAAACCTTTCTCCCAAAAATAGCCTCCGAAGAAGCAAAAGTATCAAATTTGTAAAATTTGGCAAAAGTGTGCAGTGAAGACTAAGTCGCTGCCTTACATATCTGATCAACAGAAGCCTCGTTCTTGAAGGCCCATGTGGAAGCCACAGCCCTAGTGGAGTGAGCTGTGATTCTTTCAGGAGGCTGCCGTCCGGCAGTCTCATAAGCCAATCGGATGATGCTTTTAAGCCAAAAGGAAAGAGAGGTAGAAGTTGCTTTTTGACCTCTCCTTTTACCAGAATAGACGACAAACAAAGAAGATGTTTGTCTGAATTCTTTTGTAGCTTCTAAGTAGAATTTTAGAGCACGGACTACATCTAAATTGTGTAGCAAACGTTCCTTCTTTGAAACTGGTTTTGGACACAAAGAAGGTACAACTATCTCCTGGTTAATATTCTTGTTGGAAACAACCTTTGGAAGAAAACCAGGCTTAGTACGCAAAACAACCTTATCTGAATGGAACACCAGATAGAGCGGAGTACACTGCAGAGCAGATAACTCTGAAACTCTTCTAGCAGAAGAAATAGCAACCAAAAATAAAACTTTCCAAGATAATAACTTAATATCTATGGAATGTAGAGGTTCAAACGGAACCCCTTGAAGAACTGAAAGAACTAAATTCAGACTCCAGGGAGGAGTCAAAGGTCTGTAAACAGGCTTGATCCTAACCAGAGCCTGAACAAATGCTTGAACATCTGGCACAGCTGCCAGACGTTTGTGTAGTAAGACAGATAAAGCAGAAATCTGTCCCTTTAGAGAACTCGCAGATAATCCTTTATCCAAACCTTCTTGCAGAAAGGAAAGAATCTTAGGAATTTTTATCTTATTCCATGGGAATCCCTTGGATTCACACCAACAGATATATCTTTTCCATATTTTATGGTAAATCTTTCTAGTTACCGGTTTTCTGGCCTGAACCAGAGTATCTATCACAGAATCTGAAAACCCACGCTTTGATAGAATCAAGCGTTCAATCTCCAAGCCGTCAGCTGGAGGGAGACCAGATTTGGATGTTCGAATGGACCCTGAACAAGAAGGTCCTGTCTCAAAGGTAGCTTCCATGGTGGAACCGATGACATATTCACCAGGTCTGCATACCAAGTCCTGCGTGGCCACGCAGGAGCTATCAAGATCACCGAGGCCCTCTCCTGTTTGATACTGGCTACCAGCCTGGGAATGAGAGGAAACGGTGGAAACACATAAGCTAGGTTGAAGGTCCAAGGTGCTACTAGTGCATCCACTAGAGTCGCCTTGGGATCCCTGGATCTGGACCCGTAGCAAGGAACCTTGAAGTTCTGACGAGACGCCATCAGATCCATGTCTGGAATGCCCCATAATTGAGTCAACTGGGCAAAGATCTCCGGGTGGAGTTCCCACTCCCCCGGATGGAAAGTCTGAAGACTCAGATAATCCGCTTCCCAGTTTTCCACACCTGGGATGTGGATCGCAGATAGATGGCAGGAGTGATCCTCCGCCCATTGTATTATTTTGGTCACTTCTTTCATCGCTAGGGAACTCCTTTTTCCCCCCTGATGATTGATATACGCAACAGTCGTCATGTTGTCTGATTGGAATCTTATGAATCTGGCCTTTGCAAGCTGAGGCCAAGCCCTGAGAGCATTGAATATCGCTCTTAGTTCCAGAATGTTTATCGGGAGAAGAGACTCTTCCCGAGACCATAGTCCCTGAGCTTTCAGGGATTCCCAGACCGCGCCCCAGCCCACTAGACTGGCGTTGGTCGTGACAATGACCAACTCTGGTCTGCGGAAGCTCATTCCCTGGGATAGATGGTCCAGGGTCAGCCACCAACGGAGTGACTCTCTGGTCTTCTGATCTACTTGAATCACTGGAGACAAGTCTGTATAGTCCCCATTCCACTGTTTGAGCATGCACAGTTGTAATGGTCTTAGATGAATTCGTGCAAAAGGAACTATGTCCATTGCTGCAACCATCAACCTTACTACTTCCATGCACTGAGCTATGGAAGGACGTGGAACAGAGTGAAGAACTTGACAAGTGCTTAGAAGTTTTGACTTTCTGACATCTGTCAGAAAAATCCTCATTTCTAAGGAATCTATTATTGTTCCCAAGAAGGGAACTCTTGTTGACGGAGACAGAGAACTCTTTTCTATGTTCACCTTCCATCCGTGAGATCTGAGAAAGGCCAGAACGATGTCTGTATGAGCCTTTGCTTTTGAAAGGGACGACGCTTGTATTAGAATGTCGTCCAAGTACGGTACTACTGCAATGCCCCTCGGTCTTAGAACCGCTAGAAGGGACCCGAGTACCTTTGTGAAAATCCTTGGAGCAGCGGCTAACCCGAATGGGAGGGCCACAAACTGGTAATGTTTGTCCAGAAAGGCGAACCTTAGGAACTGATGATGTTCTTTGTGGATAGGAATATGTAGGTACGCATCCTTTAGATCCACGGTAGTCATAAATTGACCTTCCTGGATAGTGGGTAGAATCGTTCGAATGGTTTCCATTTTGAACCATGGTACCCTGAGAAATTTGTTTAGGATCTTTAAATCCAGAATTGGTCTGAAAGTTCCCTCTTTTTTGGGAACTACGAACAGATTTGAGTAAAATCCCATTCCTTGTTCCGTCATTGGAACAGGGTGTATCACTCCCATCTTTAACAGGTCTTCTACACAATGTAAGAACGCCTGTCTCTTTATTTGGTTTAAGGATAAGTGAGACATGTGGAACCTTCCCCTTGGGGGTAGTTCCTTGAATTCCAGAAGATAACCCTGAGAAACTATTTCTAGTGCCCAGGGATCCTGAACATCTCTTGCCCAAGACTGAGCAAAGAGAGAGAGTCTGCCCCCTACTAGATCCAGTCCCGGATCGGGGGCTACTCCTTCATGCTGTTTTGTTAGCAGCAGCAGGCTTCTTGGCCTGCTTACCCTTGTTCCAGCCTTGCATAGGTTTCCAGGCTGGTTTGGGCTGTGAGGCATTACCCTCTTGCTTAGAGGATGCAGAATTAGAGGCCGGTCCGTTCCTGAAATTGCGAAAAGAATGAAAATTAGACTTATTCTTGGCCTTGAAAGGCCTATCTTGTGGAAGGGCGTGGCCCTTTCCCCCAGTGATGTCTGAGATAATCTCTTTCAATTCTGGCCCAAAGAGAGCTTTACCTTTGAAAGGGATGTTAAGCAATTTTGTCTTGGATGATACATCCGCTGACCAAGACTTTAGCCAAAGCGCTCTGCGCGCCACAATTGCAAACCCTGAATTTTTCGCCGCTAATCTAGCCAATTGCAAAGCGGCATCTAAAATAAAAGAGTTAGCCAACTTAAGTGCGTGAACTCTGTCCATAACCTCCTCATACGGAGTCTCTCTACTGAGCGACTTTTCTAGTTCCTCGAACCAGAACCACGCTGCTGTAGTGACAGGAACAATGCACGAAATGGGTTGTAGAAGGTAACCCTGCTGTACAAAAATCTTTTTAAGCAAACCTTCCAATTTTTTATCCGTAGGATCTTTGAAAGCAAAACTATCCTCGATAGGGATAGTAGTTCGCTTGTTTAGAGTAGAAACTGCCCCCTTCGACCTTAGGGACTGTCTGCCATAAGTCCTTTCTGGGGTCGACCATAGGAAATAATTTCTTAAATATAGGTGGGGGAACAAAAGGTATGCCGGGCTTCTCCCACTCCTTATTCACTATGTCCGCCACCCGCTTGGGTATAGGAAAAGCGTCGGGGTGCACCGGAACCTCTAGAAACTTGTCCATCTTGCATAATTTCTCTGGAATGACCAAGTTGTCACAATCATCCAGAGTAGATAACACCTCCTTAAGCAGTGCACGGAGATGTTCTAATTTAAATTTAAATGTCACAACATCAGGTTCAGCTTGTTGAGAAATTTTTCCTGAATCTGAAATTTCCCCATCTGACAAAACCTCCCTCATGGCCACTTCAGATTGGTGTGAGGGTATGACAGAACAATTATCATCAGCGCCCTCCTGCTCTTCAGTGTTTAAAACAGAGCAATCGCGCTTTCTCTGATATGCAGGCATTTTGGATAAAATATTTGCTATGGAGTTATCCATTACAGCCGTCAATTGTTGCATGGTAATAAGCATTGGCGCGCTAGATGTATTAGGGGCCTCCTGCGTGGGCAAAACTGGTGTAGACACAGTAGGAGATGATGTAGTATCATGTCTACTCCCCTCATCTGAGGAATCATCTTGGGCAATTTCATTATCTGTGGCAGTACTGTCCTTACTTTGTTTGGACGCTATGGCACAATTATCACACAATTTTGAGTGGGGAGACACATTGGCTTTCATACATATAGAACATAGCTTATCCGAAGGCACAGACATGTTAAACAGGCTTAAACTTGTCAAAGCATAAAAAACGTTTTAAAACAAAACCGTTACTGTCTCTTTAAATTTTTAACAGAGCACACTTTATTACTGAATATGTGAAAAAGTATGAAGGAATTGTTCAAAATTTACCAAAATTTCACCAGTGTCTTAAAGCCTTAAAAGTATTGCATACCAATTTTCAGAGCTTTAACCCTTAAAATAACGGAACCGGAGCCGTTTACAAATTTAACCCCTATACAGTCCCAGCTACAGCCTTTGCTGTGACTTTACCAAGCCCAGAGGGGAATACGATACCAAATGACGCCTTCTAGAAACTTTTCCAACTACTTTCTGGTCCTCACACATGCATCTGCATGTCTTGCTCTCAAAAACAACTGCGCAGTAATGGCGCGAAAATGAGGCTCAGCCTACAACTGGGAAGGCCCTCCCTGACTGGAAAAGGTGTCTAACACAGTGCCTGCCATTAAAAAACGTTCCCCAAGTTTATAAGTGTGAATTATCAGCATAAACATGTATAAAATGTCCAATTAAAGCAATTGATTTAGCCCATAAAAGTTTCTACCAGTTTTATAGCCCATATTAAGCCTTTTATTCTGTTTAAAACTAAGAAAATGTCTTACCGGTCCCCATGAGGAGAAATGACAGCCTTCCAGCATTACACAGTCTTGTTAGAACAGTTAGCAGACTTACACAGTCTTGTTAGAACAGTTAGCAGACTTTTCTGCTTAAGGTATGACTAATACCTTAAGCAGAAAAGTCTGCTAACTGTTTCCCCCAACTGAAGTTACTTCATCTCAACAGTCCTATGTGGAAACAGCAATCGATTTTAGTTACTGTCTGCTAAAATCATCTTCCTCTCACAAACAGAAATCTTCATCCTTTTCTGTTTCAGAGTAAATAGTACATACCAGCACTATTTTAAAATAACAAACTCTTGATAGTAGAATAAAAAAACTACAACTAAACACCACATACTCTTAACCATCTCCGTGAAGATGTTGCCTGTGCAACGGCAAAGAGAATGACTGGGGTGGGCGGAGCCTAGGAGGGACTATATGGCCAGCTTTGCTGGGACTCTTTGCCATTTCCTGTTGGGGAAGAGATATTCCCACAAGTAAGGATGACGCTGTGGACCGGACACACCAATGTTGGAGAAATCAAATAGTCAAAAGGCTGTGAACTGAGCTAGTGTTCGTTCCTGAGAGAGCACTTCTCTTTCTGTATGCATTAAGTCTCCCTAAGTGAAAAACAGGAAACCAGACGTGGACTCCTTGCCCTTGTGCTTAGAGGAATATGGCTGCACCTCACTGATGAGTCCCAATGATGCAATCATCTGGGATTGCCTGGTATTTTGGGGCTGGACTGACCTTGTTGGGTGGGATAAGACTGATATACTTCAGGAAAGTTATTCTCTGTTAAAAGCATTATTGGGCTAAAAGAAGCTGCTCCCAAGTGGTAAATCACCATAGAACAAGCTAACAAGTTATTGAGCTGGTGTTCGTTCTTGAGAGAGTGCTTCTCTTTCTGTATGTGTACGACTTAACAGGGACAGTAAAGTAAAAATCATGATTAAGACAGTAAATGCACTTATAAACCACTTTCCAACTTACTTCTATTATCAAATTTACTGTTGTTCTTTTGATATCCTTTGTTAAAGTGTAAATTTATGTAAGCTGATAGCAGCTCAGGAGCGTGCACGTATCTTTAGCTGTCTATATAGCAGCAGTGTTTGGAACTATCTATAACATTGCTATAGGCACTGCAGCCAAATGGCTAAAAACAAATGCACATGCCAGAATTCACCTATGATTACACTTTAAGAAAGGATACAAAGAGAACTAAACAAAATTGATAATAGAAGCAAATTGGAAAGTGGTTTAACACTTCATGATCTATCCAAAACATATATTTAGTTTTGACTTTACTGTCCCTTTAATTAAAGTCTTATACTATAAAAGCTTGATGCGCCTTATATACATAATATAAACATATACATTCTTGTAATTTACAGTTACAGTTCTGTACCTTGTGTTTCTTTTCTAAATGTTCTTCTACTGGTTGTTGAGATGGGCAGGAACACATTGCCCACCCAGGGGGTCACTGCTAAAAGCAGTTTTCTGTCCACTGAATCCTTGTAGAGAGAGACTTTTTTGGGCTGCTGTTCCTTCTTGATTGGTAGATTCTCCACAAGATGCTCCAGAGTTTTGATTGTCTTTAAGGCTTTAGGCTGTTTGTGTCTAGTTGTTTGTAACTATAACAGGACAGACCATTACATGTTATTTGGAACCATATTTGTTACACGGCCAGGGTTCCCACTGCCCCAACAAACTAGTGTGCATGCATCCTACAGGCTTCTGAACCCTGACCCTGCTACATTCTACATAGTTATTGCTTGATCAGTGTAGGAGCTCTTATCTGTCTAACAGCACGGTGGGTGACATAAGCATACATATGAGGCTTTTCAATGGGTATGCCCTGTAGCAGCAAAGCAATTCAAAATGTTGTTAAGGTACATTCACCTCAAACTGAATTCCCCATAAAATGTTTAAAAGGACATAAATTTCACAGTGCATGCCATTTGAAACAACTTTTCATTTTACTTCTATTATCAAATTTGCTTCATTCTTTTGTTATACTTTGTTAAAGGAGCAGCTACGTACCACTGGGAGTTATCTGTACACATCAGGTGAGACAATGACAAGAGGCATATATGTGCAGCCACCAATCAGCAACTATCTCCCAGTAGCGCATTGCTGCTTCTAAACCTACCTAGATATGCTTTTCAACAATGGATACCAAAAGATCAAATAAAAATAGATAATAGAAGTAAATGTCAAAGTTGTTTAAAATTGCATTTTCCCGTTTTATGGCTCTTTAATTAGGTGTATTAAAAACTCCAATGTACATTCATGATGTATGTTTCCCAATTTTCCTGTAGCGCTATTTTTTCCCACATCATGAGTGCAAACTCAACTAAAGCACACTTACCTTGCTACATACTACGTAGTGATTACTTAACCAGATGCCTAATTATCCACAGCAATTACAACCCCAATTAGCCGAGCTCTTACCTGCTTCTCTAATCTGACTTTTGTATTCCTTTTAAGCACTTTCCTGACATCACCTTCCTCAATCTGCAATAAGTGCCGACAATTTTCTTTTGCCTATCGAAAAAAAAGAATATAGAACAGAAAATGGTGCAAATTCTCTTACAATACAAGGAAAAATTAAAGGTTTGTAATCAGTAAAGATAAATAAATAATAAAAGAAATATCACGCCGTCCCTCATAGAAAATAATGAAGCTCTCTGGAAAGGAGAATCTCACAGAAGAATTAATGACACAATATTTTTGTAGCACATTGCACATTTATTTCCAATCACTTCTGGTTTTCAATGCATGTTGTTTTTATCAGTGTAATTAGTTCATTGGGAAATTTGAGAAAAAATATGCAAACAACCAAGAAAATAGTTTTTAAAGAGGTAGCTGGTGAATTAGGCAAGTCAGAACACCAAGTGAAACCTGTTTTTCGATTGATTTGAATAGTTTTTTTTTGTTTTTTTACAGACCCATGTTTTGTTTTCTTTTTCTTTGTGTGACTCTAAATAAAATATTTTACTTGCATTGCCCTACGTCACTGGTTTTCAAACCTGTTCTCAGGCCTCCCTAACAGGACAGATTTTCAGGTTTGTCTCGGCGAGAGCAGGAAAAAAGGAAATTTATGCTTACCTGATAAATTTATTTCTTTTACGATATGACGAGTCCACGGATTTCATCCTTACTTGTGGGATTTATCCTCCTGCTAACAGGAAGTGGCAAAGAGCACCACAGCAGAGCTGTATATATAGCTCCTCCCTTCCCTCCACCTCCAGTCATTCGACTGACGTTAGGAAGAGAAAGGAAAAGCCAAAGGTGCAGAGGTGACTGAAGTGTAACAAAAAATAAAAGCCTGTCTTAGGAAAACAGGGTGGGCCGTGGACTCGTCGTATCGTAAAAGAAATACATTTATCAGGTAAGCATAAATTTCCTTTTCTTTTACAAAGATACGTCGAGTCGACGGATTTCATCCTTACTTGTGGGATACAATACCAAAGCTATAGGACACGGATGAAAGGGAGGGACAAGACAGGAACCTAAACGGAAGGCACCACTGTTTGAAGAACCTTTCTCCCAAAAACAGCCTCAAAAGAAGCAAAAGTATCAAATTGGAAAATTTGGAAAAAGTGTGAAGAGACGACCAAGTTGCAGCCTTGCAAATCTGTTCAACAGAAGCATTGTTTTTAAATGCCCATGAGGAAGCCACAGCCCTAGTAGAATGAGCCGTATTTCTTTCAGGAGGCTGCTGTCCAGCAGTCTCATACGCCAGACGGATGATACTCTTCAGCCAAAAGGAAAGAGAGATAGCCGTAGCTTTCTGACCCTTACGCTTTCCAGAAAAAACAATGAATAAAGAAGATGATTGACGGAAATCCTTAGTCGTCTGCAAGTAAAACTTCAGGGCACGGACTACGTCCAAGTTAGGCAACATACGCTCCATCTTAGAAGAAGGGTTAGGACACAATGAAGGAACGACAATTTCCTGATTAATATTCTTATTAGAAACAACCTTAGGAAGAAAACCAGGTTTGGTACGTAAAACCACCTTATCGGAATGGAAGATAAGATAAGGCGAATCACATTGTAATGCTGAAAGCTCCGAAACTCTACGAGCAGAAGAAATAGCAACCAAAAATAAAACTTTCCAAGATAATAACTTAATATCTATGGAATGCATGGGTTCAAACGGAACCCCTTGAAGAACATTAAGAACTAAATTCAAACTCCAGGGTGGAGCAATTGGTCTGAACACAGGCTTAATTCTGGTTAGAGCCTGACAAAAAGACTGAACGTCCGGAACATCTGCCAAACGTTTGTGTAGCAAAATCGATAAAGCAGAGATTTGTCCCTTTAAGCAACTCGCTGATAACCCTTTCTCCAAACCTTCTTAGAGAAAAGACAGAATCCTGGGAATCCTAACTCTACTCCATGAGTAGCCCTTGGATTCACACCAAAAAAGATATTTACGCCATATCTTATGATAGATCTTTCTAGTGACAGGCTTACGTGCCTGAATCAAAGTATCAATGACCGAATCAGAGAACCCCCGCTTAGATAAAATCAAACGTTCAATCTCCAAGCAGTTAGTTGCAGAGAAAATAGATTTGGATTTTGGAAGGGTCCCTGAATGAGAAGGTCCTGCCTCAACGGAAGCTTCCACGGCGGCAGAAAGGACATGTCCACTAGATCGGCATACCAAGTCATGCGAGGCCACGCAGGCGCAATTAGAATTACTGAAGCCCTCTCCTGTTTGATCCGAGCAATCACCCAAGGCAGGAGAGCAAACGGTGGAAACACATAAGCTAGGTTGAACGACCAAGGCACTGCCAAGGCATCTATCAGTTCGGCCTGAGGATCCCTTGACCTGGATCCATATCTTGGAAGCTTGGCATTCTGACGAGATGCCATCAGATCCAACTTCGGTCTGCCCCATCTGAGTAACAGAGTGGCAAAGACCTCCGGATGGAGTTCCCACTCCCCCGGATGAAACATCTGTCTGCTCAAAAAGTCAGCTCCTGGGATGTAGATTGCTGACAAATAACAAGAGTGGGCCTCTGCCCACCAAATTATCTTGGATACCTCTGTCATCGCTAAGGAACTCCTTCTTCCTCCCTGATGATTGATGTAAGCCACAGTCGTGATGTTGTCCGATTGAAAACAAATGAATCTGGCCGAAGCCAACTGAGGCCACGCCTGAAGCGCATTGAATATTGCTCTCAGTTCCAGAATATTGATTGGAAGAAGAGTCTCCGACTGAGTCCATACACCCTGAGCCTTCAGGGAATTCCAGACTGCACCCCAACCTAGAAGGCTGGCGTCCGTCATCACTATCACCCATGAGGGTCTGCGAAAACACGTCCCTTGGGACAGATGATCCTGAGATAACCACCAAAGAAGAGAGTCTCTTGTCTCCTGATCCAGATCTATCTCAGGAGACAAATTCGCATAATCTCCATTCCACTGTCTGAGCATGTTCAGCTGTAGTGGCCTGAGATGAAAACGAGCAAATGGAATGATGTCCATTGCCGCCACAATCAATCCAATTACCTCCATGCACTGGGCCACTGATGGCCGAGGATTGGACTGAAGGGCTCGACATGTACTCAGAATCTTTACCTTTCTGACCTCTGTCAAGAAAATTTTCATGGATATGGAATCTATTAGAGTTTCCAGGAGGGGAACCTTGGTCTGTGGAATTAATTAACTCTTTTCTAGATTCACCTTCCACCCGTGAGTCCTTAGAAAGGACAGAACCATGTCTGTATAAGACTTTGTCAGATGGAAAGATGACGCCTGGATCAGAATATCGTCCAGATAAGGCGCCACTGCAATACCCCGTGGCCTGAGAACCACCAGAAGGGACCCTAGAACCTTCTTGAAGATCCTGGGTGCTGTGGCCAACCCGAAAGGAAGAGCCATGAACTGAAAATGTTTGTCCAGGAAGGCAAACCTTAGGAACTGATGATGATCCTTGTGGATAGGAATATGAAGGTATGCAACCTTTAAGTCCACGGTAGTCATATATTGACCCTCCTGGATCAATGGCAGAATTGTTCGAATAGTCTCCATCTTGAAGGATGGGACTCTGAGAAACTTGTTTAGGCTCTTTAGATCTAAAATGGGTCGAAACGTGCCCTCTTTTTTGGGGACCACGAAAAGATTTGAGTAAAACCCTTGTCCCTGTTCCAGTCTTGGAACGGGACAAATTACTCCCATAGTAGAGAGGTCTTTTACACAACGTAAGAACGCCTCTCTTTTTGTCTGGTCTGCAGACAATCGTGAAAGAAGAAACCTCCCCCTTGGGAGAGAACTTTTGAATTCCAGCTGATACCCTTGGGACACGATCTCTAGTGTCCAAGGATCCTGAACATCTCTTACCCAAGCGTGGGCAAAGAGAGATAGTCTGCCCCCTACTAGATCCGGTCCCGGATTGGGGGCCGCCCCTTCATGCTGTTTTGATAGCAGCAGCGGGCTTCTTGGGTTGTTTACCCTTGTTCCATGCCTGGTTGGGTGTCCAGACGGACTTGGCCTGAGCAAAATTCCCTTCCTGCTTGGCGGAAGAAGAGGAAGAAGAGGGGACTCCTTTAAAGTTCAGAAAGGAACGAAAATTATTTTGTTTACCCCTCAGTTTAGCAGTTCTATCCTGAGGTAGGAGATGACCCTTACCTCCCGTAATGTCAGAAATTATCTCTTTCAAGTCAGGCCCGAATAGGGTTTTCCCCTTGAAAGGAATAGCCAAAAGCTTTGACTTGGATGACACATCAGCAGACCAAGATTTTAACCATAACGCTCTACGCGCTGAAATAGCAAATCCTGCATTTTTAGCCGCCAGTTTGGCAATCTGAAAGGCGGCATCTGTAATAAAAGAATTAGCCAGCTTAAGAGCTTTAATTCTATCTAATGAGTTAAAAATACCAAACATCACAAATCAAGGTAAAAGTGAAATAAATGTGATACCACAATCAAAGATCGTGAAGAAAACAACAACAAAATAAAATAAAAAATGAAATAAAATAAAAGTTCATATAAGGATATGCGTGTTCTTGCTGGAAATTTTCTGCTTCTTTATGTCTTTAGAAATTCTCAGAGAAAAGGAAAAGAAATTGCAACATAGTGTAACTCTGTAACACTATCCAGGATATGTATCAAGCTTGTGAACAAATGACTACTCAGTGGGTTGGAACTTATACCTAAGCTCAAGGAAATGCGCACACTCCCACTTTATACTGGTGGGTAAACAGTACTCTCACGGCAATACAGTATAAAATAATTTATAAAAATGTAATAAAAAGCGTCACAAATGCTTTCAATACACCATTCACAGAGGTTAATAGAGCAGCAAATTCTTATTATTGCTCACAAAAGCAAACTCCCATAAAGGATGCAAGTGGATTCGGGCAGCAGAAACTTAACCGCTAAACCGTCCAACCTGATCACAGGTTTGAGTTGCTCCTCCTTCCGGTGTATGGGCAAGTGTAAAGACACGCTGGAGAGCTATTAGTTCCGACGATCGTTTCGCTATGTAGGCTTTTTCAAGGTCCTTGAAAAAGCCTACATAGCGAAACCTCTGTTAATGGTGTATTATAAGCATTTGTGACGCTTTTTATTACATTTTTATTACATTTTAATAAATTATTTTATACTGTATTGCCGTGAGAGTACTGTTTACCCACCAGTATAAAGTGGGCGTGCGCATTTCCTTGAGCTTAGGTATAAGCTCCAACCCATGTGAGTAGTCATTTGTTCACAAGCTTGATACATATCCTGGATAGTGTTACACTATGTTGCAATTTCTTTTCCTTTTCTCTGAGAATTTCTAAAGACACAAAGAAGCAGAAGATTTCCATCAAGAACACGCATATCCTTATATGAACTTTTGTTTTATTTTATATTTTGTTATTTTGTTGTTGTTTTCTTCACGATCTTTGATTGTGGTATCACATTTATTTCACTTTAATTCTATCTAAGATATCCTCTAAAGGAGTCTCAGTCTTAAGAGACTCTTCTAAAGCATCAAACCAGAAGGCCGCCGCAGTGGTAACTGGAACGATGCAGGCCGTTGGTTGTAAGAGGAAACCCTGATGAATAAACAATTTCTTTAGAAGACCCTCCAATTTCTTATCCATAGGGTCTTTAAAAGCACAGCTGTCCTCAATAGGAATAGTTGTACGCTTAGCCAGGGTAGATATAGCTCCTTCCACCTTAGGGACTGTTTGCCAAGAGTCCCGAACAGTGTCAGAGATTAGATACATCTTCTTGAAATTATGAGAGGGTGAGAACGGGATACCGGGTCTGTCCCATTCCCTCTTAATAATCTCCGAGATTCTCTTAGGAACCGGAAAAACATCAGTGTAAGCAGGTACCTCTAAGTATTTGTCCATTTTACACAATTTCTCTGGTGGTACCACAATAGAGTCACAGTCATCCAGAGTCGCTAAAACCTCCCGAAGTAACAGGCGGAGGTGTTCAAGCATAAATCTAAAGGACATGACGTCCGAGTCTGTCTGAGGTAACGCACTTCCCGATTCGGAAAGTTCACCCTCAGACAGAAGTTCCCTGACCCCCAAATCAGATCCCTGTGAGGGTACATCGGAAATAGCCAACAAAGCATCAGAGGATTCAGTATTCACATTGATTCCTGTCCTACTGCGTTTGCCCTGTAACACTGGCAACTTAGATAATACCTCTGTAAGGGTAGTTGACATAACTGCAGCCATATCCTGCAGAGTAAATGAATTACACGCGGTTGAAGAACCAGGCATCACTTGGTTGGGCGTTAGAGGTTGTGACGCTTGGGGAGAAGTTAGCGGTATACCCTGATTCTCCTCAGACTGAGAATCATCCTTAGACACATTTTCTTTACAAAAAATCTGTGCTTTAAATTGTAAGGCCCTCTCAGTACATGACGGACAAAAAATCAGAGGGGGTTCCACAGTGGCACCTAAACACATAGAGCAAGGAGTTTCCTCCTCAGTGTCAGACATGTTAAACAGACTAGCAATCTTATAATAGTCGTTCTTTTATTAAAAATCTTTAGCTCTGAATTCAATTATAGTCAAAAGTTAATGCAGAAAAATATATATATATTGTACTGCGCCTTTAAATTTCAAAAGCGCAACATATATAGCAGTAACATTTATTTGGAAGTGCTCAAAACTCTGTAACCGTATTGCATCCACTTGCTTAAATATGGTAACCCAATATAATAAAGATTTTAACAAATAAAATATGTATCGTCTCTATATAGACCTCTGCACCATGCCACAGCTCTGCTGTGGCGCCTACCTGCCCCCGAATGTAACTGTTGCTGCTTGAGGAACTATTCAGGCCCTTTGGAAGTCCGGATAACTTAGGCCTCACCAGAGATCAGGACTCTCTCACCCATGCGATCCAGCTGAACTGCGCGTCTGAGCGTGCGAAATAGGCCCCGCCCACCGTGGGTGTCATGCAAGCTCGGTAAGACCCGCATGGGTCATAACAAAAAATAAACATGTCCCCTAAGTAAAAGCCATGTGCCCTCTTATATACACTCTATATAGCAAGTGAAAACCCTGCACAAATAAGTCAGATCACCTTCATAACATGATCGCTTTTAAACAGAACCGCAACTCCCAGCGTCAAGCCCCTCTTTATCAGACAAAAAATATTTTACATACTGTGGTAATATAGAGAAAGGGATTCCAGGTACACCATTTCTTTACACATGTGTATACTGCTTACCCCTCCCCATAAAGGGGAAACTGTCAGCCTGTTCTGTGCATCAAGTCTCCCCAGAAACAAAAACATAATTTATGCTTACCTGATAAATTTATTTCTCTTGTAGTGTGTTCAGTCCACGGGTCATCCATTACTTATGGATATATTCTCCTTCCCAACAGGAAGTTGCAAGAGGATCACCCAAGCAGAGCTGCTATATAGCTCCTCCCCTCACATGTCATATCCAGTCATTCGACCGAAACAAGACGAGAAAGGAGAAACTATAAGGTGCAGAGATAGGTAGCCGAAGCCTTTTGACCTCTCCTCTGTCCAGAGTAAACGACAAACAGAGAAGAAGTTTGTCTAAAATCTTTAGTTGCCTGTAAGTAGAACTTCAGAGCACGGACCACGTCTAGATTATGCAAAAGACGTTCCTTCTTTGAAGAAGGATTAGGACATAATGATGGAACAACAATCTCTTGATTGATATTCCTGTTAGAAACAACCTTAGGTAAAAACCCAGGTTTAGTACGCAGAACTACCTTATCTGAATGAAAGATCAGATAAGGAGAATCACAATGTAAGGCAGATAACTCAGATACTCTTTGAGCCGAGGAAATAGCCATCAAAAATAAAACTTTCCAAGATAAAAGCTTAATATCAATGGAATGAAGGGGTTCAAACGGAACACCCTGAAGAACTTTAAGAACCAAGTTTAAGCTCCACGGAGAAGCAACAGCTTTAAACACAGGCTTAATTCTAGCCAAAGCCTGACAAAAGGCCTGGACGTCTGGATGCTCTGCCAGACGTTTGTGTAAAAGAATAGACAGAGCTGAAATCTGTCCCTTTAGCGAACTAGCGGATAAACCCTTTTCTAAACCCTCTTGTAGAAAAGCTAATATCCTAGGAATCCTAACCTTACTCCATGAGTAACTCTTGGATTCGCACCAATATAAATATTTACGCCATATCTTATGGTAAATTTTTCTTGTCACAGGTTTCCGAGCCTGTATTAATGTATCAATAACCAAATCCGAAAACCCACGCTTTGATAGAATCAAGCGTTCAATTTCCAGGCAGTCAGCCTCAGAGAAATTAGGTTTGGATGGTTGAAAGGACCCTGAATTAGAAGGTCCTGCCTCAGAGGAAGAGACCATGGTGGACAGGACGACATGTCCACTAGGTCTGCATACCAGGTCCTGCGTGGCCACGCAGGCGCTATCAGAATTACCGATGCCCTTTCCTGTTTGATCCTGGCAATCAGCCGAGGTAGCAACGGAAATGGTGGAAACACATAAGCTATGTTAAAAACCCAAGGGGCTGCTAATGCATCTACCAGCACCGCTCCCGGGTCCCTGGACCTGGATCCGTAACAAGGAAGCTTCGCGTTCTTGCGAGATGCCATGAGATCCAGATCCGGTTTGCCCCAACAACGAATCAGTTGAGCAAATACCTCCGGGTGAAGTTCCCACTCTCCCGGATGAAAAGTCTGGCGACTTAGGAAATCCGCCTCCCAGTTCTCTACGCCTGGGATGTGAATCGCTGACAGGTGGCAAGAGTGAGACTCTGCCCAGCGAATTATCTTCGAGACTTCCAACATCGCTAGGGAACTCCTGGTACCCCCTTGATGATTGATGTAAGCCACAGTCGTGATATTGTCCGACTGAAATCTGATGAACCTCAGCTTTGCTAACTGAGGCCAAGCTAGAAGAGCATTGAATATTGCTCTTAATTCTAGAATGTTTATTGGGAGGAGTTTCTCCTCCTGAGTCCATGATCCCTGAGCCTTCAGGGAATTCCAGACTGCTCCCCAGCCTAGAAGGCTGGCATCCGTTGTTACAATCGTCCAATCTGGCCTGCGAAAGGTCATTCCTTTGGACAGATGAACTGGTGACAACCACCAGAGAAGCGAATTTCTGGTCTCCTGGTCCAGATTTAGCAAAGGGGACAGATCTGAGTAATCCCAGTTCCATTGACTGAGCATGCATAGTTGCAGCGGTCTGAGATGCAGGCGCGCAAATGGCACTATGTCCATTGCCGCTACCATTAAGCCGATTACCTCCATGCACTGAGCTACCGATGGGCTTGGAATGGAATGAAGGACACGGCAAGCATTGAGAATCTTTGATAACCTGGACTCCGTCAGGTAAATCTTCATCTCTACAGAATCTATAAGAGTCCCCAGAAAAGGAACCCGTGTGAGTGGTAACAGAGAACTCTTCTCCACGTTCACTTTCCACCCATGCGACCTCAGAAATGCTAGAACTATCTCTGTATGAGACTTTGCATTCTGAAAACTTGACGCTTGTATCAGAATGTCGTCTAGGTACGGAGCCACCGCTATGCCTCGTGGTCTTAGTACCGCCAGAAGTGAGCCCAGAACCTTCGTAAAAATTCTCGGGGCCGTGGCTAACCCGAAGGGAAGAGCCACAAACTGGTAATGCCTGTCTAGAAAGGCAAACCTCAGGTACCGATAATGATCTTTGTGAATCGGTATATGAAGGTAAGCATCCTTTAAGTCCACCGTGGTCATATATTGACCATCTTGGATCATGGGTAGGATGGTTCGAATGGTTTCCATCTTGAACGATGGTACCCTTAGGAATTTGTTTAAGATCTTTAAAGTCCAAGATTGGTCTGAAGGTTCCCTCTTTTTTGGGAACCACAAATAGATTTGAGTAAAATCCTTGTCCCTGTTCCGATCGCGGAACTGAGTGGATCACCCCCATGATTAAGAGGTCTTGTACACATTGTAGAAATGCCTCTCTCTTTACTAGGTTTGTCGATAACCTCGAAAGATGGAACCTCCCTTGTGGAGGAGAGGATTTGAAATCCAGAAGGTTTTCCTGAGATATAATCTTTAACGTCCAGGGATCCTGCACATCTCTTTCCCAAGCCTGGGCAAAGAGAGAAAGTCTGCCCCCCACTAAATCCATCTCTGGATAGGGGGCCCTGACTTCATGCTGTCTTAGGGGCGGGAGTAGGCTTTCTGGCCTGCTTGCCCTTGTTCCATGACTGGTTGCCTTTCCAACCTTGTCTGTAACGAGCAGTAGTTCCTTCCTGTTTTGGAGCGGAGGAAGTCGATGCTGCTCCTGCCTTGAAGTTACGAAAGGCACGAAAATTAGACTGTTTGGCCTTTGGTTTGGCCCTGTCCTGAGGAAGGGCGTGGCCCTTACCTCCCGTAATGTCAGCAATAATTTCCTTCAAGCCGGGCCCGAATAAGGTCTGCCCTTTGAAAGGAATGTTAAGTAGTTTAGACTTGGAAGTTACATCCGCTGACCAGGATTTAAGCCAGAGCGCTCTGCGCGCCTGTATGGCGAATCCGGAATTTTTAGCCGTAAGTTTGGTTAGATGTACTACGGCATCTGAAACAAACGTATGAGCTTGCTTAAGGGTTCTAACTTTGCTCAAGGCCTCATCCAACGGCTCTGTGCGAATCGCCTCTTCCAGAGACTCAAACCAGAATGCCGCTGCAGCCGTGACAGGCGCAATGCATGCAAGAGGCTGCAATATAAAACCCTGTTGAACAAACATTTTCTTAAGATAACCCTCTAATTTTTTATCCATTGGATCTGAGAAAGCACAGCTATCCTCCACCGGGATAGTGGTACACTTGGCTAACGTAGAAACTGCTCCCTCCACCTTAGGGACCGTCTGCCATAAGTCTCGTGTGGTGGCGTCTATAGGGAACATTTTTCTAAATATCGGGGGAGGGGAAAAAGGCACACCGGGTCTATCCCACTCCTTACTGATAATTTCTGTAAGTCTTTTTGGTATAGGAAAAACGTCAGTACACACCGGTACCGCATAGTATCTATCCAACCTACACAATTTCTCTGGAATTGCCACCGTGTCGCAATCATTCAGAGCCGCTAATACCTCCCCTAGTAACACACGGAGGTTCTCAAGCTTAAATTTAAAATTTTAAATTTCTGAATCCGGTCTCCCCGGATCAGAACCGTCACCGACAGAATGAAGCTCACCGTCCTCATGTTCTGCAAGTTGTGACGCAGTATCAGACATGGCTCTCGTGTCATCAGCGCGCTCTGTCCTTAACCCAGAGCTATCGCGTTTGCCCCTTAATTCAGGCATATTATATAATACCTCTTTCATAACATTAGCCATATCATGTAAAGTGATTTGTAAGGGCCTAGATGTACTAGGTGTCTCAATCCTATGCATCTCCCGAGCGGAAGACGCAGGTACTGACACGTGAGGAGAGTTAGGCGGCATAACTTCCCCCTCGTTGTCTGGTGATAGCTTCTTTATCGGTACAGATTGACTTTTATTCAAAGCAATATCAATACAATTGGTACACATCGTTCTATTGGGCTCCACATTGGCTTTTGAACATGATGAACAAACAGTTTCCTCTGAATCAGACATGTTTAAAACAGACTTAGCAATGAAACTAACAAGCTTGGAAATCACTTTCAATAAGTTTTACAAGCAATATACAAAACGCTGCAGCGCTTCAAAAATACAGATATAATTAAACAATTCTTAACAAGAAGTGTACTATTAGCAGAGGATTGCACCCATTAGCAAAAGGATGATTAACCCCTCGATACCCAAAACGGATAAAACAGATATTAAGATTTAACGCTTTTAATCACAGTCAGCACACTGTCACAGATCTGCTGTGACTGATTACCTCCCTCACAAATGAAATTTGCAGACCCCTGAGCTCTCTAGAGACGTCCTGGATCAAGGAGGAAGAAGCAGAAAGACTGTGCAATAATTTTAACTGCCCAACAAGGCGCTTAAAACAAGGGCCCTCCCACTCCAATCACAACAGTGGGAGCCCTGATATAACGGTTTCCATGCAGAAAAATATGTTAGCCATGTGGAAAAAATCATGCCCAAAGCGATTTATCACCAAAGTACCTCACAAAAAACGAATAACATGCCAGTAAACGTTTTATTAAAAAACAACATTTTTCAATGTCATGCAAAGCTATCACTAAGCCTGCTACCAGTCGCTACCACTGCAGAGAAGGCTTAAGTATTATTTCAGTGTTAACAGTATTTTCTCAGTCAAATTCTAGTCCCTAGAATATAACTCGACTGTGCATACATTTATCAGCCTGATACCAGTTTCTACTACTGCATTTAAGGCTGTACTTACATCATACGGTAACAGCAGTATTTTCTTAGTCAATTCCATTCCCAGAAAATAAAGTACTGCACATACCTCATTTGCGGAGGACCCCGCATGCTATTCCCAGTTTCTGAAGTTACCCCACTCCTCAGAATGTCGAGAACAGCCAGTGGATCTTAGTTACGCCTGCTAAGATCATAGATAAAAAACGCAGGCAGTTTCTTCTTCCAAATACTGCCTGAGATAGAAAAACAGCACACTCCGGTGCCATTTAAAATAACAAACTTTTGATTGAAGAATAGTTAAGTAAAAACTCCAGCTCCTCTCGCGACCTCCTTCTTTGTTGAGGGTTGCAAGAGAATGACTGGATATGACATGTGAGGGGAGGAGCTATACAGCAGCTCTGCTTGGGTGATCCTCTTGCAACTTCCTGTTGGGAAGGAGAATATATCCATAAGTAATGGATGACCCGTGGACTGAACACACTTAACAAGAGAAAAGACTGAACATACCTCAAAGTTGCTTGTAGCAACTCACCGTTCTCCACACTGAAGATTTTCTTACACTACCTTCTGCTGCTGTGGGAACCATCATGGATCTTAGAAAACGTTTGCTAAGATCATCAACATCAGGGCAGAAAGATTCCTCACTCTCCCTGAGAAAAATAGTACTCACTGGCACCATTTTAAAATAAAAAAACTTCTTGATTGAAGAAACTAAACTAACACCTCACTTCACCTCTTCCTATTACTATATAGGCAAAGAGAATGACTGGAGGTGGAGGGAAGGGAGGAGCTATATATACAGCTCTGCTGTGGTGCTCTTTGCCACTTCCTGTTAGCAGGAGGATAAATCCCACAAGGATGAAATCCGTGGACTCGTCGTATCTTTGTAAAATAAATAACCAGGTTTACGGGTCAGCTGATTATATCACCTGTGCTCTAGTTCAGATATCTTCAAAATCTGGCCTGCTAGGGTGGCATGAGGACAGGTTTAAAAATCAGTGATCTAGATTAAAAGAAATAAGAGACAAATTATTTATCACTCAATTTCTGAGAATGCTGGCTTATATTATTTGAGTTCATAGAGAACAAACCAGCAAGACAAAACTCTCTGACAAAACTCCCTAATTCCCAGAGGTCTCCCTTATTTGCTCAAACTTCTATACAGTCTCCCAAGCGCCCTTATTTATCTGCTCTTGGAACATTTAAAAAAAAAAAAAGTATAATCTTAATTTCACACATATAATACTGTACTCTTATTTAGTTAATAATATTGATGTATGCACAGTTAATATCTTTACTCCCACTGTGCCTTACATGAGAAACAGAATTCATGAATGTATTAAGCTAGACTGTGTGATTGAAGATGATTTGTATAAAGAAGTTTGCTGTACCAAACTCTAAAATAAAGTGTATTATTACAGTAACTACTATATAATTTGCCAGTTTCCTACATGAAATTTGTCGATTCCTTAATCTCTCTTATTTTCGTCCAAAAAAAGTTTGCAACTCTTATTGCCACTCAAGCTGACTTTATCATTGTGTTGTCTCCATATGTGTAGGCTAAACTTAAAGAGACAGCAAAGTCAAAATAAATCTTTCATGATTCAGGTAGGGCATGTAATTTTAACACAACTTTCAAATTTATATTTGACAGGAATTTTACTGTGTGCCTCCATAGAGGTCTATTATGTAAGGAAGTTCAAACACTCACTCTATGCACCCAAGAATTTCACTTGAGCACTAACAAATAACTTTGAAATTAAAGGGACATGAAACCCAAATATTTTTCTTTCCTGATAGAGCATACAATTTTAAACAGCTTTCCAATTTACTTATATTATCAATTTTGCTTCATTCTCGTTTTATCCTTTATAAAAGGAGCATCATAGCAAAACTGGAAGCCAATGATACAAGGTATTTATGTGCAGCCCCAATCAGCAGCTAGCTCCTAGTTCCTGAGCATACCTAGGTATGATTTTCAACAAAGGATACCAAGAGAACAAAACAAATTAGATAATAGAAGTAAATTGGAAGCTTGTTTAGAATCACATGCTTTATATGTTTCATGAAATAAATGTTTTGAACTTCATGTTACTTTAAAAGGACAAACAACCCATACAATTTATTTTATGATTCAGATAGAGCATACAATTTAAATCAAATTTCCAATTTACTTCTATTATCAATTTTGACTCATCCTCTTGGAACAGTGGCGTCACTAGGGTTGGTGTCACCCGGTGCGGTAAGTTATGGTGTCACCCCCCAGTATTTTTTTTATTTTTTACTGCAAGAAGAGGATTTAATAGAAAAGGCAAAGTTCTCCAATGGACAGAAAGCAGACACACAAAAACACAGGCACACACACACACATACAAACACTCAGACACACACACTCAGGCGCACACACAAAAACACAGACACACAAAAACACACAGACACAAAAACACACAGACACACACACACAAAAACACTCAGCACACACTAAAACACACACACACACACATACAAAACACACACACACAAACACTCAGGCACACACACAAAAACACTCAGGCACATACACAAAAACACACAGACACACACACACACACACAAAAACACACAGACACACACACACAAAAACACACAGACACACACACACAAAAACACACAGACACACACACACAAAAACACACAGACACACACACACAAAAACACTTAGGCACACACACAAAAACACAGACACACACACAAAAACACACAGACACACACACACAAAAACACACACACTAAGGTACACACACACAAACACTCAGACACACACACACACAAACACTCAGACACACACACAAAAAATGTAAACTGCACTGCATTAATTATAAAGCTCCTGCCTAGAGCGGCTCCCTGGCTCAACAGAGCATCAAATGAAAGATAAACAGTGCACTCTGCCCACCCCCAGACCCCCGCCCGCCCGCCCTCCCCTCCTACCTCTTCAGTGTGCACTTAGTGTACCGTAACCGTACCGGTCTGGTGGCCATCATACGTGGCTCCTTCACTTTAGAGACAGTGTCAGACAGTCATGCGGTCAGGTGCCGGGCATCCCCCTCACGATTTCCCGGTTCCCGTTTAGGGAGACAGCACAGCAGTGAGTGACTCCACTGCTCCACATGTCACTGAGTAGTGAGCACAGATAGGCAGGCAGGTTTAGGCTAGCAACGCAACTTTGCAAGCCCCACGGCACGCCCACAACATTCATAGTGAAATTGGGCAGGGGAGGAGCAAAGTACAAACAAGCAAAAGCAGCCAGGAAAACTATTTGTGGAAATTGCGGCGCGCGCTCAAGGGGCAAACAAATTAAGTGTGTCTACAACTTCCCCAGTCCCACTAATGTTCACAACTGCTGGCCCTTCTAATAAAAAAATCTATGCATCTCTACATTGTATTTCTTTGAATTTCAATAAAATTAGAAAACAAAAAAAAAACTCTGGCTGGTGGTGTCTCCCCCCCTGGAGGGTGTCACCCGGGTGCGGTCCGCACCCCCTAGTGACGCCACTGTCTTGGAATCCTTTATTGAATGTGCAAGAATGCCATAATGGGAGCTAGCAAAACACATCAGTAAACCAATGACAAGAGACATATATGTGCAGCCACCAATCAGCAGCTAGCTCCCAGCTCCTACCTAGGTATCCTTTTCAACAAAGCATACCAAAAGAACAAAGCAAATGAGATAATAGAAGAAAATTGGAAAGTTATTTAAATTGTATGCTGTATCTGAATCATGAAATAACAAGTATGCCTTACCTCTTGAAGCATCTTCTCAGGGTCTTCAATCCTTATGTCTGTGGAGTGGGGGTATGCAATGCCCTTCAGCATAGTATTGAATTGAAATTCCCCCTTCTTTTTTTTCAACCTTGAGAGATTGGTGATGAAGGAAGGCAATGTTGGACTCTTGAGAAAACTATATCCTTGGTCATCTGCGTTCTGCCTTTTGGGGATCCACTCATCAATGCTGGGTATTATAAACTTATCATCAACCTTAAATTTGGGAACTTTCTTCTCCTCCTCAGAATCAAAGTCCATCTCCATATCTTCTGACTCTTCACTAATGGTTGAGTCTTCACTAGAGTACTCCTTCTTGATTTTTCTGATTGGTATTAACTTATGAGCCTTCTTCTTCCGTTGCCGTTTTCTGTATGGCTATTTTCAAATCGGGTTTGATTATTATTTTGGCATACCAGAAAAAAACAACAACAACATGTATGCAGGGTTTGTTCTAGACTTTAACATTGTAAGGTGAAAACAAAGATGATAAGGGTAAATATCAAAGGTACCTAATGGATCAGATAGTGGACCTTATGTTCTCTCTGCTTAAAGGGACAGTAAAGTCAAAATTAAACGGTCATGATTTGGATAGAACATACAATTTTAAACAACTTTCCAATTTACTTCTTTTATCCAATTTGTTTTGTTCTTTTGGTATCTTTTATTGAAGAGTAAAATAGGTCAGCTCTTAAGAGCTCAGGAGTGTGCACGTGTCTTTAGTACTCTATGGCAGCAGTGTTTTGCAACACTATATAACTAAGCTACAATAATGTTGCAAAACACTGCTGCCATAGAGTACTAAAGACATGTGCACACTCATGAGCTCTTATGAGCCTACCTATTTTACTCTTCAATAAAAGATACAAAGCGAACAAAGCAAATTTGATAAAAGAAGTAAATTGGAAAGTTGTTTAAAATTGTATGTTCTATCCGAATCATGAACGTTTAATTTTTATCCGAATCATGAACTTTTAACCTCTCTCCTTGGCAAAGAACTGAACATTAAAAAAACACATTGACTTTTAAGTTCATTTTTGGAAGTTCTACAGTAATCAAGAGCACTCGTTAGATTCACCAGCAAATGTACGTTTTTATCATAAACTGTGTTTATTAGTATTGTTAACACTCTAAATTATTGTTACATTTTTTAGTTACTAGATCTGCTTTTTTAATACTTTTCACAATCTAAAATATAAGAATGTTTGTTGCCCATTTTACTCCCTTTTTAATTGTATTTAAGAGAAGTATTATATAGAAGCTATATATAGTTAGTGTATTTTATTTTATTTCTATTAGCCTGATGAAACAGTCCTTTTGTGACTGAGGATTTATATTTTTTTATATATACACTTGCTTTTTTATTATTTCCCTGTGGCTGTTTTCCCTCCCTGTGATTTTGTCCCTGTTTTCCCTACAAGACCTCTGTGAGCTGTTTGCTGGAGTGCAGTCTGCTGGGTGGCTGAGAAGTCTCAGCCTGTGTTCTAGCACCTATCTGGTGCTATACGTATGTGAGTGTATTTCACCTTTGTATAAGGTTGCAGTGTCCTACTGTGCTAGGTGATAGGGTTCTGTGTTTTCTTGTTATAGGGATTTCGCACACTTTTAGATTTCCACAACCCACCGGACCTTCATTGCCAGTGCTCAGTCTGCTGGACGACTGAGGTTCCAGCTTGCCCTGTAAGCGCCTCTGTAGGTGCTTTTTCACATGTGAGTAGCGACTCTTGCCTTTTTTTTATCCTTGGTATCTGGACTGTACTAGGCCATTTTGGCGCCTTTGTGTGCTTTTCTCCAAGAATAGAATAACTACACTATAACTGATTCATATACTATGTATTGGTGTCTTGCTTTTCTTGGAATAGTATTGTACATTTACAATTCATTGTCCAAGTGCTTGCAGCTAAAATACCCTAGTATTTTCTGAGAATGAATTAAGATATATTTTAAGGGACATAAACACTCATAAATGGGACCACACATCCCTATAATATTGTTTTAAGGTGTTACCCAAATCCTATTTTATTGTGATTGATTTTTGTACCTCCCTATAGTCAAAACATTGAATAATAGTGCTGTATATGGGAAGCACGTTAATTTGTTTTTTATATTGGATAGCTCCATTTATAAAGTAGGTTGCATGACCATTACAATATTGTTAATTGTATGCAAATTGAACAGTTGTGGCAACTATAATTTGTATTGCTTTCCCTAATGCCTTGCTCTTCCATCAATTTTGAAAAATTAAATTAATTTAAATATATATAAATTATTTATTAATTTATTGTGGTATAATTATGTATTTGTGGGTTGCTTTTTGTGAGTGATTACTGCAAAAATGGGAATATTCTACCTTCTTAAGACCCATTATGAGTTTCCATTTGCTCAGACACTGGGAGCCAGTCCGATGAGTTAATTCTGAGGCTATCTTTGTCCAACGACCTGTATAAAAAATAAAAGCTCCAATCAGTTAGAGGGTCTTTTATTTTTTTATACACATAATAACACATAAATATATATGTATATACACATAATAACACATAAATATAGACGTATATACACATAATAACACATAAATATAGATGTATATACACATAGTAACACATAAATATATATGTATATACACATAGTAACACATAAATATATATGTATATACACATAGTAACACATAAATATAGATGTATATACACATACTAACTCATAAATATATATGTATATACACATAACACGTAAATATATATGTATATACACATACTAACACATAAATATATATGTATATACACATACTAACACATAAATATATATGTATATACACATACTAACACATAAATATATATGTATATACACATAATAACACATAAATATAGATGTATATACACATAGTAACACATAAATATATATGTATATACACATAATAACACAAATATATATGTATATACACATAATAACACATAAATATATATGTATATACACATAGTAACACAAATATATATGTATATACACATAATAACACATAAATATATATGTATATACACATACTAACACATAAATATATATGTATATACACATAATAACACATAAATATATCTGTATATACACATAACAACACATAAATATATCTGTATATACACATAATAACACATAAATATATATGTATATACACATAGTAACACATAAATATATATGTATATACACATAGTAACACATAAATATATATGTATATACACATAGTAACACATAAATATATATGTATATACACATAATAACACATAAATATAGACGTATATACACATACTAACACATAAATATATATGTATATACACATAGTAACACATAAATATATATGTATATACACATAATAACACAAATATATATGTATATACACATAATAACACATAAATATATATGTATATACACATAGTAACACAAATATATATGTATATACACATAATAACACATAAATATATATGTATATACACATACTAACACATAAATATATATGTATATACACATAATAACACATAAATATATCTGTATATACACATAATAACACATAAATATATATGTATATACACATAGTAACACATAAATATATATGTATATACACATAGTAACACATAAATATATATGTATATACACATAGTAACACATAAATATATATGTATATACACATAATAACACATAAATATAGACGTATATACACATACTAACACAAATATATATGTATATACACATAGTAACACATAAATATATATGTATATACACATACTAACACATACATATATATGTATATACACATAGTAACACATAAATATATATGTATAAACACATAGTAACACATAAATATATATGTATATACACATAATAACACATAAATATATATGTATATAAGCATATTAACACATAAATATATATGTATATACACATAATAACACATAAATATATATGTATATTAGCATATTAACACATAAATAAGTAAATTTATGCTTACCTGATAAATTGATTTCTTCTATGGTAACACAAGTCCACGGATTCATCCTTTACTTGTGGGATATTATCCTTCCTAACAGGAAGTGGCAAAGAGCACCACAGCAGAGCTGTCTATATAGCTCCTCCCTTAGCTCCACCCCCCAGTCATTCGACTGAAGGTACAGGAAGAAAAAGGAGAAACTACAAGGTGCATAGGTGACTAAGTTTAAATAAAAAAAAACATAATTTATGCTTACCTGATAAATTCCTTTCTTCTGTAGTGTGATCAGTCCACGGGTCATCATTACTTGTGGGATATTATCTGCTCCCCTACAGGAAGTGCAAGAGGATTCACCCAGCAGAGTTGCTATATAGCTCCTCCCCTCTACGTCACCTCCAGTCATTCGACCAAGGACCAACGAGAAAGGAGAAGCCAAGGGTGTAGTGGTGACTGGAGTATAATTTAAAAAATATTTACCTGCCTTAAAAAACAGGGCGGGCCGTGGACTGATCACACTACAGAAGAAAGGAATTTATCAGGTAAGCATAAATTATGTTTTCTTCTGTTAAGTGTGATCAGTCCACGGGTCATCATTACTTGTGGGATACCAATACCAAAGCAAAAGTACACGGATGACGGGAGGGATAGGCATGCTCTTTATACAGAAGGAACCACTGCCTGAAGAACCTTTCTCCCAAAAATAGCCTCCGAGGAAGCAAAAGTGTCAAATTTGTAAAATTTGGAAAAAGTATGAAGCGAAGACCAAGTTGCAGCCTTGCAAATCTGTTCAACAGAGGCCTCATTCTTAAAGGCCCAAGTGGAAGCCACAGCTCTAGTGGAATGAGCTGTAATTCTTTCAGGAGGCTGCTGTCCAGCAGTCTCATAAGCTAAACGAATTATGCTACGAAGCCAAAAAGAGAGAGAGGTAGCAGAAGCTTTTTGACCTCTCCTCTGACCAGAGTAAACGACAAACAGGGAAGACGTTTGTCGAAAATCTTTAGTTGCCTGTAAATAAAATTTAAGGGCACGAACTACATCCAGATTGTGCAAAAGACGTTCCTTCCTCGAAGAATGATTTGGGCACAAGGATGGAACAACAATCTCCTGATTGATATTCCTGTTAGTTACTACCTTAGGTAAGAACCCAGGTTTAGTACGCAGAACTACCTTATCCGAGTGAAAAATCAAATAAGGAGAATCACAATGTAAGGCTGATAACTCAGAGACTCTTCGAGCCGAGGAAATAGCCATTAAAAATAGAACTTTCCAAGATAACAACTTTATAACAATGGAATGAAGGGGTTCAAACGGAACACCCTGTAAAACGTTAAGAACAAGGTTTAAACTCCATGGTGGAGCCACAGCTTTAAACACAGGTTTAATCCTGGCCAAAGCCTGACAAAAAGCCTGAATGTCTGGAACTTCTGACAGACGCTTGTGTAACAGAATGGACAGAGCTGAGATCTGTCCCTTTAAGGAACTAGCGGATAACCCCTTTTCTAAACCTTCTTGTAGAAAAGACAATATCCTAGGAATCCTAACCTTACTCCAAGAGTAACCTTTGGATTCGCACCAATATAGGTATTTACGCCATATTTTATGGTAAATCTTTCTGGTAACAGGCTTCCTAGCCTGTATTAAGGTATCAATAACTGACTCAGAAAAACCACGCTTTGATAAGATCAAGCGTTCAATTTCCAAGCAGTCAGCTTCAGAGAAGTTAGATTTTGATGTTTGAAAGGACCCTGAATCAGAAGGTCCTGTTTCAGAGGTAACGACCAAGGTGGACAGAATGACATGTCCACCAGATCTGTATACCAAGTCCTGCGTGGCCATGCAGGCGCTATTAGAATCACTGATGCTTTCTCCTGTTTGATTCTGGCAATCAATCGAGGAAGCATCGGGAAAGGTGGAAACACATAAGCCATCCTGAAGGTCCATGGTGCTGTCAAGGCATCTATCAGGACCGCTCCCGGATCCCTGGATCTGGACCCGTAGCGCGGAAGCTTGGCGTTCTGTCGAGACGCCATGAGATCTATCTCTGTTTTGCCCCAACGTCGAAGTATTTGGGCAAAGACCTCTGGATGAAGTTCCCACTCCCCCGGATGAAAAGTCTGACGACTTAAGAAATCCGCCTCCCAGTTCTCCACTCCCGGGATGTGGATTGCAGACAGGTGGCAAGAGTGAGACTCTGCCCAGCGAATTATCTTCGATACTTCCATCATTGCTAGGGAGCTTCTTGTCCCTCCCTGATGGTTGATATAAGCTACAGTCGTGATGTTGTCCGACTGGAACCTGATGAACCCCCGAGTTGTTAACTGGGGCCAAGCCAGAAGAGCATTGAGGACTGCTCTCAATTCCAGAATGTTTATTGGAAGAAGACTCTCCTCCTGATTCCATAGTCCCTGAGCCTTCAGAGAATTCCAGACAGCGCCCCAACCTAGTAGGCTGGCGTCTGTTGTTACAATTGACCAGTCTGGCCTGCTGAATGGCATTCCCCTGGACAGATGTGGCCGATAAAGCCACCATAGAAGAGAATTTCTGGTCTCTTGATTCAGATTTAGAGTGGGGGACAAATCTGAGTAATCCCCATTCCACTGACTTAGCATGCACAGTTGCAGTGGTCTGAGATGTAGGCGTGCAAAAGGAACTATGTCCATTGCTGCTACCATTAGTCCGATTACCTCCATGCATTGAGCTACTGACGGGTGTTGAATAGAATGAAGGACACGGCATGCACTTTGAAGTTTTGTTAACCTGTCCTCTGTCAGGTAAATCTTCATTTCTACAGAATCTATCGGAGTCCCCAGGAAGGGAACTCTTGTGAGTGGAAAGAGAGAACTTTTCTCTTCGTTCACTTTCCATCCATGCGACCTTAGAAATGCCAGTACTATCTCTGTATGAGATTTGGCAGTTTGAAGGCTTGAAGCTTGTATCAGTATGTCGTCTAAGTACGGAGCTACTGAAATTCCTTGCGGTCTTAGTACCGCCAGAAGAGTGCCCAGAACCTTTGTGAAGATTCTTGGAGCCGTAGCCAGTCCGAATGGAAGAGCTACAAACTGGTAATGCCTGTCTAAAAAGGCAAACCTTAGATACCGGTAATGGCTTTTGTGAATCGGTATGTGAAGGTAAGCATCCTTTAAATCCACTGTGGTCATGTACTGACCCTCTTGGATCATGGGCAAAATTGTTCGAATAGTTTCCATCTTGAACGATGGAACTCTTAGGAATTTGTTTAGGATCTTTAAATCTAAGATTGGCCTGAAGGTTCCCTCTTTTTTGGGAACTACAAACAGATTTGAGTAAAACCCTTGTCCTTGTTCCAACCGCGGAACTGGATGGATCACTCCCATTAATAAAAGATCTTGTACGCAGCGTAGAAACGCTTCCTTCTTTGTTAGGTTTGTTGACAACCTTGACAGATGAAATCTCCCTCTTGGGGGAGAGGATTTGAAGTCCAGAAGGTATCCCTGAGATATGATCTCTAACGCCCAGGGATCCTGAACATCTCTTGCCCAAGCCTGGGCGAAGAGGGAAAGTCTGCCCCCCACTAGATCCGGTCCCGGATCGGGGGCCCTCAATTCATGCTGTCTTAGGGGCAGCAGCAGGTTTTCTGGCCTGTTTGCCCCTGTTCCAGGACTGGTTAGGTTTCCAGCCTTGTCTGTAGCGAGCAACAGCTCCTTCCTGTTTTGGTGCAGAGGAAGTTGATGCTGCTCCTGCTTTGAAATTACGAAAGGAACGAAAATTGGACTGTCTAGCCTTGGCTTTGGCCTTGTCCTGAGGCAGGGCATGACCTTTACCTCCTGTAATGTCAGCAATAATCTCTTTCAAGCCGGGCCCGAATAAGGTCTGCCCTTTGAAAGGAATATTAAGCAATTTAGATTTAGACGTAACATCAGCTGACCAGGATTTCAGCCACAGAGCTCTGCGTGCCTGAATGGCGAATCCTGAATTTTTAGCCGCAAGTTTAGTTAAATGTACTACGGCATCTGAAATAAATGAATTAGCTAACTTAAGGAATTTAAGTTTGTGTGTGATGTCATCTAGTGTGGATGATTGAAGTGTCTCTTCCAGAGACTCAAACCAAAATGCTGCTGCAGCCGTGACAGGCGCAATACATGGAAGAGGTTGCAATATAAACCCTTGTTGAACAAACATTTTCTTAAGGTAACCCTCTAATTTTTTATCCATTGGATCTGAAAAAGCACAGCTATCCTCCACTGGGATAGTGGTACGCTTAGCTAAAGTAGAAACTGCTCCCTCCACCTTAGGGACCATTTGCCATAAGTCCCGTGTGGCGGCGTCTATTGGAAACATCTTTCTGAATATAGGAGGGGGTGAGAAAGGCACACCGGGTCTATCCCACTCCTTAGTAACAATGTCAGTAAGTCTCTTAGGTATAGGAAAAACGTCAGTACTCGTCGGTACCGCAAAATATTTATCCAACCTACACATTTTCTCTGGGATTGCAACTGTGTTACAATCATTCAGAGCCGCTAATACCTCCCCTAGTAACACACGGAGGTTCTCAAGCTTAAATTTAAAATTTGAAATGTCTGAGTCCAGTTTATTTGGATCAGAACCGTCACCCACAGAATGAAGCTCTCCGTCTTCACGTTCTGCAAACTGTGACGCAGTATCAGACATGGCCCTTGCATTATCAGCGCACTCTGTTCTCACCCCAGAGTGATCACGTTTACCTCTTAGTTCTGGTAGTTTAGCCAAAACTTCAGTCATAACAGTAGCCATATCTTGTAATGTGATTTGTAATGGCCGCCCAGATGTACTCGGCGCTACAATATCACGCACCTCCTGAGCGGGAGATGCAGGTACTGACACGTGAGGCGAGTTAGTCGGCATAACTCTCCCCTCGTTGTTTGGTGAAATATGTTCAATTTGTACAGATTGACTGTTTTTTAAAGTAGCATCAATACATTTAGTACATAAATTTCTATTGGGCTCCACTTTGGCATTAACACATATAGCACAGAGATATTCCTCTGAATCAGACATGTTTAACACACTAGCAAATAAACAGCAACTTGAAAATACTTTTCAAAGTAATTTACAAATAATATGAAAACGAACTGTGCCTTTAAGAAGCACAGAAAAAAATTATAACAGTTAAAATAATTAAGTTATAGCATCAATCTTTGTCAGAATATACAGTTTTAGCAAAGGATTGTTCCCCTCAGCAATTAAACAACACAACTTTAGCAAAGGTTTAATCCCATTAGCAAAGATAACAATTTCTGAAAGCAGGAAACAAATTACAGAATAAACGTTTTTATCTCAGTCAAACTATAATTCTCACAGCTCTGCTGTGCTGACTGAAATATTTGATGCATAGTAAAAGCGCCCCTCCCCCACACACACAGCAGTGAGGGAGAACAGAAACTGACAGAAAAAAACAGATTTAAGCAACTGCCAAGTGGAAAAATAGTGCCCAAACATTTATTCACTCAGTACCTCAGTAAATGAAAACGATTTTACATTCCAGCAAAAACGTTAAACATAATCTCTAGTTATTAAACAGCTTTATGTCTTTCTTACAGTGTAATTCTAGTGAATTACCATTCTCCCAGAATACTGAAGTGTAAAGTATACATACATGACATTATATCGGTATGGCAGGATTTTCTCATCAATTCCATTGTCAGAAAATAAAAACTGCTACATACCTCTATGCAGATTCATCTGCCCGCTGTCCCCTGATCTGAAGTTTACCTCACTCCTCAGATGGCCGAGAACAGCAATATGATCTTAACTACTCCGGCTAAAATCATAGCAAAACTCTGGTAGATTCTTCCTCAAACTCTGCCAGAGAGGTAATAACACACTCCGGTGTTATTTTAAAATAACAAACTTTTGATTGAAGATATAAAACTAAGTATAATCACCATAGTCCTCTCACACGACCTATCTAGTTGCTGGGTGCAAGAGAATGACTGGAGGTGACGTAGAGGGGAGGAGCTATATAGCAACTCTGCTGGGTGAATCCTCTTGCACTTCCTGTAGGGGAGCAGATAATATCCCACAAGTAATGATGACCCGTGGACTGATCACACTTAACAGAAGAAATATAATCTGTCTTAAAATGACAGGGCGGGCCGTGGACTCGTCTTACCATAGAAGAAATCAATTTATCAGGTAAGCATAAATTTACTTTTCTTCTATAAAGGTAAGACGAGTCCACGGATTCATCCTTTACTTGTGGGATACAATACCAAAGCTACAGGACACGGATGAACGGGAGGGACAAGACAGCTGGTTAAACAGAAGGCACCACTGCTTGAAGAACTTTTCTCCCAAAAACAGCCTCCGAAGAAGCAAAGGTATCAAATTTGTAAAATTTGGAAAAGGTATTAAGCAAAGACCAAGTCGCAGCCTTACAAATCTGTTCAACAGAAGCATCATTTTTAAAAGCCCATGTGGAAGCCACCGCTCTAGTAGAGTGAGCTGTAATTCTTTCAGGAGGCTGCTGTCCAGCAGTCTGATATGCCAAACGGATGATGCTTTTTAGCCAAAAGGCAAGAGAGGTAGCCGTAGCTTTTTGACCTCTACGTTTTCCAGAATAGACAACAAACAAAGAAGATGTTTGACGGAAATCTTTGGTCGCTTGCAAGTAAAACTTTAAAGCACGAACCACGTCCACGTTGTGCAATAGACGCTCCTTCTTAGAGGAAGGATTAGGACACAGAGAAGGAACAACAATTTCCTGATTAATATTCTTATTAGTAACAACCTTAGGAAGGAATTCAGGTTTGGTACGCAGAACCACCTTATCAGCATGGAAAACAAGATAAGGCGAGTCACATTGCAATGCAGATAGTTCAGAAACTCTTCGAGCCGAAGAGATAGCAACTAAAAACAGAACTTTCCAAGATAGAAGCTTAATATCTATGGAAAGCATAGGTTCAAACGGAACCCCTTTAAGAACTTTAAGAACTAAATTCAAACTCCATGGCGGAGCAACAGGTTTAAACACAGGCTTGATTCTAACTAAAGCCTGACAGAACGACTGAACGTCTGGAACATCTGCCAGACGTTTGTGCAGTAGAATTGATAAAGCAGATATCTGTCCCTTTAAGGAACTAGCTGATAGCCCCTTCTCCAATCCTTCTTGGAGAAAGGACAAAATCCTAGGAATCCTGATCTTACTCCATGAGTAGCCTTTGGATTCGCACCAATAAAGATATTTACGCCATATCTTATGATACATTTTCCTGGTGACAGGCTTTCGAGCCTGAATCAAGGTATCTATGACCGACTCAGAGAACCCCCGCTTGGATAAGATCAAGCGTTCAATCTCCAAGCAGTCAGTCGCAGAGAAACTAGATTTGGATGCTGGAATGGACCTTGAATCAGAAGGTCCTGTCTCAGTGGCAGAGTCCATGGTGGAAGAGATGACATGTCCACCAGGTCTGCATACCAAGTCCTGCGTGGCCAGGCAGGTGCTATCAAAATCACCGAAGCTCTCTCCTGTTTGATTCTGGCAATCAAACGAGGAAGGAGAGGAAATAGTGGAAACACATAAGTCAGGTTGAACAACCAGGGTACTGCCAGAGCATCTATCAGTACTGCCTGAGAATCCCTTGACCTGGACCCGTAACAAGGAAGTTTGGCATTCTGACGAGACGCCATCAGATCCAATTCTGGTGTGCCCCATTGCTGAATCAATTGTGCAAACACCTCCGGATGGAGTTCCCACTCCCCCGGATGAAAAATCTGGCGACTTAGAAAATCCGCTTCCCAGTTCTCCACTCCTGGGATATAGATTTCTGATAGATGGCAAGAGTGAGTCTCTGCCCATCAAATTATTTTGGTAACCTCTATAATCGTTAGAGAACTCTCCCAAATCAAAAAAACGTTTGCTCACAAACATTTGCCATTCAGTGTCAACCATATTTGTAATTGGCCCCATATGCAAGCTAAGTAATGCCCTTCTTTTAGCTCTAGGATTACTGCTTACCCTTACCCTCATGGGTATAATGTCAGCCTTTCTGAAATACACAGTCTCTCCAGAAAAATATGACTGAACATACCTCATTGCTGCATAGCATGAAAACCGTTCCTCACACTGAAGTTTCCTGTACTCCTCAGCCTCTGTGGGAACAGCAATGGACCTTAGTTACAAATGCTAAGATCATCCTCCTCCAGGCAGCAGTCTTCATCCATCTGCTGCCTGAGAGTAAATAGTACACACCGGTACCATTTAAAATAACAAACTCTTGCTTGAAGAAATTAAAAACTAATATTTTATCACCTCTTTCACTTTACCCTTCCTAGTACTTAGAGTAGGCAAAGAGAATGACTGGGGGTGGGGCTAAGGGAGGAGCTATATAGACAGCTCTGCTGTGGTGCTCTTTGCCACTTCCTGTTAGGAAGAATAATATCCCACAAGTAAAGGATGAATCCGTGGACTCGTCTTACCTTTATAGAAGAAATATATGTGTATAAGCATATTAACACATAAATATATATGTATATACACATACTAACACATAAATATATCTGTATATACACATAATAACACATAAATATATATGTATATACACATAACACATAAATATAAATGTATATAAGCATATTAACACATAAATATATATGTATATACACATAATAACACAAATATATCTGTATATATACATAGTAACACATAAATATATATGTATATCAGCATATTAACACATACATATATATGTATATAAGCATATTAACACATACATATATATGTATATAAGCATATTAACACATAAATATATATGTATATACACATAATAACACATAAATATATATGTATATACACATAACAACACATAAATATATATGTATATAAGCATATTAACACATAAATATATATGTATATAAGCATATTAACACATAAATATGTATATACACATATTAACACATAAATATGTATATACACATATTAACACATAAATATATACAGTATGTATATACACATATTAACACAAATATATATGTATATACACATACTAACATATAAATATATATGTATATAAGTTATAAGTATATACATATCCATTTAAAATTGCTGCCCATCACTGCGCTACTTACCCCCGCTTAGGTTCTGTGCCGTGTATGACGGCATCCGAACAAGGCTCCCATTGGAGCCTATTGAAGCACGCTCTCGTGAGCGCAATGCTTCCGTGCAATGCGAATGCTAGGTCGCGTTCGCATTGCACCGTGACCTAACTAATCTGACCCTTTGTAAGAAATTGTATATGTGGCAAATTAATATTCTCTACTTCACCATGAAGGGATTAAACACATAATTAAACTTAGCTCCAGATCAGCCATACACTATAGGGAGCTAGCTGAGCACATCTAGTGAGTCAACAATGAGACATATATGTGTAACCACCTATCAGCAGTTAGCTCTCAGCAGTGTATTGCTGCTCCTGAGCCTATCTAGGTATGCTTTTCAACAAAGGATACCAAGATAACAGAAGAAATTTGATAACAGAAATAAAATTAAAAAATATCTTAAAATTGCATGTTGCAATTAAATTGTAATTTTGACCTTCATGTCCCCTTAAATAAAATCAAATGCATTGTATTCAATAGATTTGGTCAACATTAATATTACATATCTATAAGAATTCTGATTGTAAAGTTTGCATAATAGTTTCTCATTTAAACCCACTGAATATTTACACAATTATAGATTAAAATATCAGAGAGAGACAGAAAAAATCCCTACAGAATGGCTGTACCAATCTCTTGTTCAGAGGGGGATTGCATTTTAAGTCTGGACTGTCTCTTAGGAGGGATACAGATATACACTGCAAGAAACTGATGGTGATATAGGCTGTATCCTGTACGGTAATAATTTCATAAAACTAGTCACATAGTTATGTTTCATACCAATTGAGAACTTCTTGCTTGTTTTTATGTACAGTAAAATAATGCAATAATTTAAGGGATTGATTTTGTTTGAAACTTAGGAGTTACCAGAATACACAACAATAGAATTGTTAGTGTGGGTAATATTTTTTTATTTGGATGTATATAAGCCCCAGAAATAACAATATTATAAACATGATTATTAATTTGACCATGGGCTACATACTATGGTCAACACAGACTGCCATTAAAATACTAGTAAGAGTGATATATATCAGCTGTCTTTGGAACTCAGAGGAAGTACATATATGCATCAACAAAACATGTCAGATCATGTGGTATACCTTGTGACGCTTCAGTGCATACTAGCCTGACAATATATTATATCTTGATTTCAACTTTGGAGGATCATTTCTCCTTCTCTTTATTTTGGACTTGTGCAACCAGGATAGCCACAAATGTATGTCTCTGCAGGGACGTATTTTGGCCTAGGCAAATAAGGCACTTGCCTAGTGCGGTAGATTTGGGGGGGCAGCACTTTTTGAGTCTAACTACACACACACACTCACACATACCCGCACACTTCAATACACATACTCACTATAAACATACACACACTCACTACACACACACACACATACATATACACATACATGTAGGTGAACATGAACATTTACTTTGAAAATGCCATGGAAAAAAAAAGCTACATTACACCCTGGCAAAAATATGTTATGGTCAAAAAAGACATAAAACCTGTGTGTGTGTGTGTGTGTGGGGGGGGGGGGGGTTCCACAGGAATTTGAGTGCCTAGGGCAGCACAAAACCTAAATATGCCACTGTGTCTCTGTGATAATCATTTTAAAACTATATAAACATAACACTTACCAACACCATACTTTTCCACAAGTTCGAGAAATTTTTTATGTTCTTCAAAGCTCCATTTGCCTTTTTTTAAATCTGCATGGAGTCCTTTTTTGTACCTGGGAGGAAAATAATAACATTGAGGTTTTTTGGACATTTTCTAAAGAATCAAATGCATGGTCATGATAGCGTCCTCCTAATTATCTCATGCCAAACACTGGTAACACGCCCCTTCTGCATCGGTTGATGTTTAATGATCCCTAAAATAAAAGCCCCATAGAATTATGTTGTGTGAGGGAGCGAGGAGTTAACACATCCACACTTGTTCAATAAAGAATCTATCTTTGGAACAGGAAGTGGAGTAAAAAAATGGAAGCAGAAAGGATTGTGCTTGCATTTTTGCAATCCATGTGTAATCTAGCTCATAATATTTAAATATGTGACATTATCCAAAAAAAAGTTCCATGTCTCTTTAACAGTCTCCCTTTATAAAGCATTTTGCAACAATTTGAAATTGAAACAGCAAATTTGTTTGGTTCAGATAATTGATCTATTTAGAAGTGGCAATAATGGGCAGAACCATGGGAAACAGACCTCTCCCGGCACTGCATATCGCTCCTCCCAGGCACCTCCAGGCGGATTTTATACCACTCCTTCTCCCCATATTTAGCAACAGCTTTCAGCAACATCTGGAACAAATTAAGAAAGTTAAAGCTATTTATAATACATTGCAGTACCTTTTCTAAATAAAGACACAAAAATACAATTAGTACAATGTGATAAAAACATAATTTATGCTTACCTGATAAATTTATTTCTCTTGTAGTGTATTCAGTCCACGGATCATCCATTACTTATGGAATATATTCTCTTCCCAACAGGAAATTGCAAGAGGATCACCCAAGCAGAGCTGCTACATAGCTCCTCCCCTCACATGTCATATTCAGTCATTCGACCAAAACAAGATGAGAAAGGAGGAACCATATGGTGCAGTGGTGACTGAAGTATTAATTAAAATTTAGATCTGCCTTAAAAAGACAGGGCGGGCCGTGGACTGAATACACTACAAGAGAAATAAATTTATCAGGTAAGCATAAATTATGTTTTCTCTTGTTAAGTGTATTCAGTCCACGGATCATCCATTACTTATGGGATACCAATACCAAAGCTAAGTACACGGATGATGGGAGGGACAAGGCAGGCACTTAAACGGAAGGAACCACTGCCTGTAGAACCTTTCTCCCAAAAACAGCCTCCGAAGAAGCAAAAGTGTCAAATTTGTAAAATTTTGAAAAAGTGTGAAGCGAAGACCAAGTCGCAGCCTTGCAAATCTGTTCAACAGAGGCCTCATTCTTAAAGGCCCAGGTGGAAGCCACAGCTCTAGTGGAATGAGCTGTAATTCTTTCAGGGGGCTGCTGTCCAGCAGTCTCATAGGCTAAACGTATTATGCTACGAAGCCAAAAGGAGAGAGAGGTTGCCGAAGCTTTTTGACCTCTCCTCTGTCCAGAGTAAACGACAAACAGGGAAGAAGTTTGACGAAAATCTTTAGTTGCCTGTAAATAGAATTTCAGGGCACGGACTACGTCCAGATTATGCAAAAGTCGTTCCTTCCTTGAAGAAGGATTAGGACATAATGACGGAACAACAATCTCCTGATTGATATTTCTGTTAGAGACTACCTTAGGTAAAAACCCAGGTTTAGTACGCAGAACTACCTTGTCTGAATGGAAAATCAGATAAGGAGAATCACAGTGTAAGGCAGACAATTCCGAGACTCTTCGAGCCGAGGAAATAGCCATCAAAAATAGAACTTTCCAAGATAAAAATTTAATATCAACGGAATGAAGGGGTTCAAACGGAACTCCTTGAAGAACTTTAAGAACCAAGTTTAAGCTCCACGGAGGAGCAACAGCTTTAAATACAGGCTTAATCCTAGCTAAAGCTTGACAAAAGGCCTGGACGTCTGGAACTTCTGCCAGACGCTTGTGCAAAAGAATAGACAGAGCAGAAATCTGTACCTTTAAAGAACTAGCTGATAAGCCTTTTTCCAAGCCCTCTTGGAGAAAAGACAATATCCTCGGAATCCTAACCTTACTCCACGAGTAACTCTTGGATTCGCACCAATACAGGTATTTACGCCATATCTTATGGTAGATTTTTCTGGTAACAGGCTTTCGTGCCTGTATCAAAGTATCAATAACTGACTCGGAGAAGCCACGCTTTGATAGGATCAAGCGTTCAATCTCCACGCAGTCAGCCTCAGAGAAATTAGATTTGGATGATTGAAGGGACCTTGTATTAGAAGGTCTTTCCTCAAAGGTAGAGTCCATGGAGGACAGGACGACATGACCACTAGGTCTGCATACCAGGTCCTGCGTGGCCACGCAGGCGCTATCAGAATCACCGATGCTCTCTCCTGTTTGATCTTGGCAATCAGTCGAGGGAGCAGAGGAAACGGTGGAAACACATAAGCCATGTTGAAAAACCAAGGAGCTGCTAGAGCATCTATCAGCTTCGCTCCCGGGTCCCTGGACCTGGAACCGTAAAGAGGAAGTTTGGCGTTCTGGCGAGACGCCATGAGATCCAGTTCTGGATTGCCCCAACGATGGACCAGTTGAGCAAATTGACCCCGGATGAAAAGTCTGACGACTTAGAAAGTCCGCCTCCCAGTTCTCCACTCCTGGGATGTGGATCGCTGACAAGTGGCAAGAATGAGACTCTGCCCAGCGAATTATCTTTGAGACTTCCAACATCGCTAGGGAGCTCCTGGTTCCCCCTTGATGGTTGATATAAGCCACAGTCGTGATGTTGTCCGACTGAAATCTGATGAACCTCAGTGTTGCTAGCTGAGGCCAAGCTAGAAGAGCGTTGAATATTGCCCTTAGCTCCAGAATATTTATTGGGAGGAGTTTCTCCTCCTGAGTCCAGGATCCCTGAGTCTTCAGGGAATTCCAGACTGCGCCCCAGCCTAGGAGGCTGGCATCTGTTGTTACAATCGTCCAATCTGGCCTGCGAAAGGTCATGCCCCTGGACAGATGGACCCGAGATAACCACCAGAGAAGAGAATCTCTGGTCTCTTGATCCAGATTTAGTAGAGGGGACAAATCTGAGTAATCCCCATTCCACTGACTTAGCATGCATAATTGCAGCGGTCTGAGATGCAGGCGTGCAAATGGCACTATGTCCATTGCCGCTACCATTAAGCCGATTACTTCCATGCACTGAGCCACTGACGGGCGTGGAATGGAATGAAGGACCCGGCAAGCATTTAAGAGTTTTGATAACCTGGCCTCCGTCAGGTAAATTTTCATTTTTACAGAATCTATCAGAGTCCCTAGGAAGGAGACTCTTGTGAGTGGTGATAGAGAACTCTTTTCCACGTTCACCTTCCACCCATGCGACCTTAGAAATGCCAGAACTATCTCTGTATGAGACTTGGCAATTTGCAAGCTTGTCGCCTGTATCAGGATGTCGTCTAGATACGGAGCCACCGCTATGCCTCGCGGTCTTAGAACCGCCAGAAGAGAGCCCAGCACCTTTGTAAAGATTCTCGGGGCCGTAGCCAACCCGAAGGGAAGAGCTACAAACTGGTAATGCCTGTCTAGGAAGGCAAATCTTAGGAACCGATGATGATCTTTGTGAATCGGTATGTGAAGGTAGGCATCCTTTAAATCCACCGTGGTCATGTACTGACCCTCTTGGATCATGGGTAGGATAGTCCGAATAGTTTCCATTTTGAATGATGGAACTCTTAGGAATTTGTTTAAAATCTTTAGGTCCAAAATTGGCCTGAAGGTACCCTCTTTCTTGGGAACCACGAACAGATTTGAATAAAATCCCTCGTCCGCGGAACTGGGTGGATCACTCCCATTACTAGGAGGTCTTGTACGCAACATAGGAATGCCTCTTTCTTTATTTGGTTTTCTGATAACCTTGAAATATGAAATCTCCCTAGAGGAGGAGAAGCCTTGAAGTCCAGAAGATATCCCTGAGATATGATCTCCAACGCCCAGGGATCCGGGATCCTGGACATCTCTTGCCCACGCCTGGGCGAAGAGAGAAAGTCTGCCCCCCACTAGATCCGTTTCCGGATAGGGGGCCATCCCTTCATGCTGTCTTAGGGGCAGTAGCAGGTTTTCTGGCCTGCTTGCCCTTGTTCCAGGACTGGTTAGTTTTCCAGGCCTGTCTGTAACGAGCAACGGTTCCTTCCTGTTTTGGGGCGGAGGAAGTTGACATTGTTCCTGCCTTGAAGTTTCGAAAGGCACGAAAATTAGACTGTTTGGCCTTTGATTTGGCCTTGTCCTGAGGAAGGGTATGACCCTTACCTCCCGTAATGTCAGCGATAATTTCTTTCAAGCCGGGCCCGAATAAGGTTTGCCCCTTGAAAGGAATATTAAGTAATTTAGATTTAGAAGTCACATCAGCTGACCAGGATTTAAGCCATAACGCTCTGCGCGCTTGAATGGCAAAACCGGAATTCTTAGCCGTTAGTTTAGTTAGATGTACAATGGCATCAGAAACAAATGCATTAGCTAGCTTAAGTGCTTTAAGCTTGTCCATAATTTCATCCAATGGAGCTGAGTGAATGGCCTCTTCTAGAGACTCAAACCAAAATGCCGCAGCAGCAGTGACAGGCGCAATGCATGCAAGGGGCTGTAAGATAAAACCTTGTTGAACAAACATTTTCTTAAGGTAACCCTCCAATTTTTTATCCATTGGATCCGAAAAAGCACAACTATCTTCCACCGGGATAGTGGTACGCTTAGCTAAAGTAGAAACTGCTCCCTCCACCTTAGGGACCGTCTGCCATAAGTCCCGTGTAGTGGCGTCTATTGGAAACATTTTTCTAAATATAGGAGGTGGGGAAAAGGGCACACCAGGTCTATCCCACTCCTTGCTAATAATTTCTGTAAGCCTTTTAGGTATAGGAAAAACGTCGGTACACACCGGTACTGCATAGTATCTATCCAGCCTACATAATTTCTCTGGAATCGCAACTGTGTTACAGTCATTCAGAGCCGCTAAAACCTCCCCTAGCAATACACGGAGGTTCTCAAGCTTAAATTTAAAATTAGAGATCTCTGAATCCGGTTTCCCTGGATCAGATCCGTCACCTACAGAATGAAGCTCTCCGTCCTCATGTTCTGCAAACTGTGACGCAGTATCGGACATGGCTCTTGTAGCACCAGCGCGCTCTATTCTTACCCTAGAGCAATCGCGCTTGCCTCTTAATTCTGGCAATTTAGATAATACTTCTGTCAGGGTATTATTCATAATATTAGCCATGTCTTGTAAGGTGATTTGTATGGCCGTCCCTGATGCAATTGGGCGCCACAATATCACGCGCCTCCTGAGCGGGAGGCGAAGGTACTGACACGTGAGGAGAGTTAGTCGGCATAACTTCCCCCTCGTTGTCTGGTGATAATTCCTTTATAGATAAAGACTGACCTTTATTATTTAAAGTGAAATCAATACATTTAGTACACGTTTCTGTGGGGCTCCACAGTGGCCTTTAAACATAGTGAACAAACAGATTCATCTGTGTCAGACATGTTTAAACAGACTAGCAATAAGACTAGCAGACTTGGAAAACACTGTAAATAATTTTACAAGTAATAAAGAAAAACGCTACTGTGCCTTTAAGAAGCACAGAAAACTGTCACAGTTGAAATAACAATGAACCAAATCAGTTATAGCAAACAAATTTTCACAGTAAATGTATTAAGTTAGCAGAGCATTGCACCCACTTGCAAATGGATGATTAACCCCTTAAAACCCAAACGGTTTTTATAAGCAAAAAAACGTTTTTTAATACAGTCAAAAAACCACTGTCACAGGTCTGCTGTGACTGATTACCTCCCTCAAAATGACTTTTGAAGTCCCTTAAGCTGTCTGGAGACGACCCGGGTCAAGCAGAAGGAAGCAGGAAGACAGAGCCTGAATTTTTTACTGCGTCAAAAGAGCGCTAAAATAGGCCCCTCCTACTCAATATTACAATATTGGGAGTTTCAGTTAACTGTTTCTATGCAGAAATATTGTCAGCCATGTGGAAAAATGTTATGCCCCAACAAGTTTTATCACCAATGTACCTCACAAAATGATTAAACATGCCAGTAAAATCGTTTTAAACATCCCTTTTTTAATGAGCATGTATCTCTATTGATAAGCCTGATACCAGTCTTCCTACTGCATTTAAGGCTTATAACATCACTTCAGTATTAATAGCATTTTCTCAGTCAAATTCCATTCCTTAGAAAATTACTTTACTGTATATATTTAAATCAGCCTGTTAACAGTCGCTCTCACTGTATTAAAGGCTTTTACTTACATTACATCGGTATCAGCAGTATTTTCTTAGTCAATTCCATTCCTTAGAAAAATAATTTACTGCACATACCTTGTTTGCAGGGTTCCCCGCACGCTATTCCCTTTCTGAAAGTTACCTCACTCCTCAGAATATGCGAGAACAGCCAGTGGATCTTAGTTACTGCCGCTAAGATCATAGAAAACGCAGGCAGATTCTTCTTCCAAATACTGCCTGAGAATAAACAACACACTCTGGTGTCATTTTAAAATAACAAACTTTTGATTGAAGAAATAAACTAAGTATAAAAACACCACAGACCTCTCACAACGTCCTATCTTTTAAGTTGCAAGAGAATTACTGAATATGACATGTGAGGGGAGGAGCTATGTAGCAGCTCTGCTTGGGTGATCCTCTTGCAATTTCCTGTTGGGAAGAGAATATATTCCATAAGTAATGGATGATCCGTGGACTGAATACACTTAACAAGAGTAAAGTAGTCTCCTAAAGACCTAGTAATGCAATTTAGAATTCCAGAGACGTAAAGAGCTCTCCCAGTGGATACTTTGAAAAGAAAATGAGGTTTAGTGCAATATCATCTGTAGAAGGATACCAATAAAACAAATATATATTCACAGGATAGATGTGATTAAAAGATTTATTTAGTTCCTCTGTCCACTGGCTAACAGCAAACCACAGAAGTTTAGGACTACAGGAATGCAAATTCTAAAATCAGTTCTGCTTTTAACAAAGGTTTAAAAGCTTTACGCATTTTGGCAGTAGCAGCCAACTTTTTCAAGAGCAAAGTTTATTAAACTTGTTTGTTGGACAGAGACAAACTAAAACAGAATTTATGTTTACCTGATAAATTACTTTCTCCAACGGTGTGTCCGGTCCACGGCGTCATCCTTACTTGTGGGATATTCTCTTCCCCAACAGGAAATGGCAAAGAGCCCAGCAAAGCTGGTCACATGATCCCTCCTAGGCTCCGCCTACCCCAGTCATTCGACCGACGTTAAGGAGGAATATTTGCATAGGAGAAACCATATGATACCGTGGTGACTGTAGTTAAAGAAAATAAATTATCAGACCTGATTAAAAAACGAGGGCGGGCCGTGGACCGGACACACCGTTGGAGAAAGTAATTTATCAGGTAAAGATAAATTCTGTTTTCTCCAACATAGGTGTGTCCGGTCCACGGCGTCATCCTTACTTGTGGGAACCAATACCAAAGCTTTAGGACACGGATGAAGGGAGGGAGCAAATCAGGTCACCTAAATGGAAGGCACCACGGCTTGCAAAACCTTTCTCCCAAAAATAGCCTCAGAAGAAGCAAAAGTATCAAACTTGTAAAATTTGGTAAAAGTGTGCAGTGAAGACCAAGTCGCTGCCCTACATATCTGATCAACAGAAGCCTCGTTCTTGAAGGCCCATGTGGAAGCCACAGCCCTAGTGGAATGAGCTGTGATTCTTTCAGGAGGCTGCCGTCCGGCAGTCTCGTAAGCCAATCTGATGATGCTTTTAATCCAAAAAGAGAGAGAGAGGTAGAAGTTGCTTTTTGACCTCTCCTTTTACCAGAATAAACAACAAACAAGGAAGATGTTTGTCTAAAATCCTTTGTAGCATCTAAATAGAATTTTAGAGCGCGAACAACATCCAAATTGTGCAACAAACGTTCCTTCTTCGAAACCGGTTTCGGACACAAAGAAGGCACGACTATCTCCTGGTTAATGTTTTTGTTAGAAACAACTTTTGGAAGAAAACCAGGTTTAGTACGTAAAACCACCTTATCTGCATGGAACACCAGATAAGGAGGAGAACACTGCAGAGCAGATAATTCTGAAACTCTTCTAGCAGAAGAAATTGCAACCAAAAACAAAACTTTCCAAGATAATAACTTAATATCAACGGAATGTAAGGGTTCAAACGGAACCCCCTGAAGAACTGAAAGAACTAAGTTGAGACTCCAAGGAGGAGTCAAAGGTTTGTAAACAGGCTTGATTCTAACCAGAGCCTGAACAAAGGCTTGAACATCTGGCACAGCTGCCAGTTTTTTGTGAAGTAACACAGACAAGGCAGAAATCTGTCCCTTCAAGGAACTTGCAGATAATCCTTTCTCCAATCCTTCTTGAAGAAAGGATAGAATCTTAGGAATCTTTACCTTGTCCCAAGGGAATCCTTTAGATTCACACCAACAGATATATTTTTTCCATATTTTGTGGTAAATTTTTCTAGTTACAGGCTTTCTGGCCTGAACAAGAGTATCAATAACAGAATCTGAGAACCCTCGTTTTGATAAGATCAAGCGTTCAATCTCCAAGCAGTCAGCTGGAGTGAGACCAGATTCGGATGTTCGAACGGACCTTGAACAAGAAGGTCTCGTCTCAAAGGTAGCTTCCATGGTGGAGCCGATGACATATTCACCAGATCTGCATACCAAGTCCTGCGTGGCCACGCAGGAGCTATCAAGATCACCGACGCCCTCTCCTGATTGATCCTGGCTACCAGCCTGGGGATGAGAGGAAACGGCGGGAATACATAAGCTAGTTTGAAGGTCCAAGGTGCTACTAGTGCATCTACTAGAGTCGCCTTGGGATCCCTGGATCTGGACCCGTAGCAAGGAACCTTGAAGTTCTGCCGAGAGGCCATCAGATCCATGTCTGGAATGCCCCACAGTTGAGTAATTTGGGCAAAGATTTCCGGATGGAGTTCCCACTCCCCCGGATGTAATGTCTGACGACTCAGAAAAACAGAATTTATGTTTACCTGATAAATTACTTTCTCCAACGGTGTGTCCGGTCCACGGCGTCATCCTTACTTGTGGGATATTCTCTTCCCCAACAGGAAATGGCAAAGAGCCCAGCAAAGCTGGTCACATGATCCCTCCTAGGCTTCGCCTACCCCAGTCATTCGACCGACGTTAAGGAGGAATATTTGCATAGGAGAAACCATATGGTACCGTGGTGACTGTAGTTAAAGAAAATAAATTATCAGACCTGATTAAAAAAAAACCAGGGCGGGCCGTGGACCGGACACACCGTTGGAGAAAGTAATTTATCAGGTAAACATAAATTCTGTTTTCTCCAACATAGGTGTGTCCGGTCAACGGCGTCATCCTTACTTGTGGGAACCAATACCAAAGCTTTAGGACACGGATGAAGGGAGGGAGCAAATCAGGTCACCTAAATGGAAGGCACCACGGCTTGCAAAACCTTTCTCCCAAAAATAGCCTCAGAAGAAGCAAAAGTATCAAACTTGTAAAATTTGGTAAAAGTGTGCAGTGAAGACCAAGTCGCTGCCCTACATATCTGATCAACAGAAGCCTCGTTCTTGAAGGTCCATGTGGAAGCCACAGCCCTAGTGGAATGAGCTGTGATTCTTTCAGGAGGCTACCGTCCGGCAGTCTCGTAAGCCAATCTGATGATGCTTTTAATCCAAAAAGAGAGAGAGGTAGAAGTTGCTTTTTGACCTCTCCTTTTACCAGAATAAACAACAAACAAGGAAGATGTTTGTCTAAAATCCTTTGTAGCATCTAAATAGAATTTTAGAGCGCGAACAACATCCAAATTGTGCAACAAACGTTCCTTCTTTGAAACTGGTTTCGGACACAGAGAAGGTACGATAATCTCCTGGTTAATGTTTTTGTTAGAAACAACTTTTGGAAGAAAACCAGGTTTAGTACGTAAAACCACCTTATCTGCATGGAACACCAGATAAGGAGGAGAACACTGCAGAGCAGATAATTCTGAAACTCTTCTAGCAGAAGAAATTGCAACTAAAAACAAAACTTTCCAAGATAATAACTTAATATCAACGGAATGCAAGGGTTCAAACGGAACCCCCTGAAGAACTGAAAGAACTAAATTGAGACTCCAAGGAGGAGTCAAAGGTTTGTAAACAGGCTTAATTCTAACCAGAGCCTGAACAAAGGCTTGAACATCTGGCACAGCGGCCAGCCTTTTGTGAAGTAACACAGACAAGGCAGAAATCTGTCCCTTCAGGGAACTTGCAGATAATCCTTTTTCCAATCCTTCTTGAAGGAAGGATAGAATCCTAGGAATCTTAACCTTGTCCCAAGGGAATCCTTTAGATTCACACCAACAGATATATTTTTTCCAAATTTTGTGGTAAATCTTTCTAGTTACAGGCTTTCTGGCCTGAACAAGAGTATCGATAACAGAATCTGAGAATCCTCGCTTCGATAAGATCAAGCGTTCAATCTCCAAGCAGTCAGCTGGAGTGAAACCAGATTCGGATGTTCGAACGGACCCTGAACAAGAAGGTCTCGTCTCAAAGGTAGCTTCCAAGGAGGAGCCGATGACATATTCACCAGATCTGCGTACCAAGTCCAGCGTGGCCACGCAGGAGCTATCAAGATCACCGACGCCCTCTCCTGATTGATCCTGGCTACCAGCCTGGGGATGAGAGGAAACGGCGGGAACACATAAGCTAGTTTGAAGGTCCAAGGTGCTACTAGTGCATCCACTAGAGCCGCCTTGGGATCCCTGGATCTGGACCCGTAGCAAGGAACTTTGAAGTTCTGACGAGAGGCCATCAGATCCATGTCTGGAATGCCCCACAGCTGAGTGACTTGGGCAAAGATTTCCGGATGGAGTTCCCACTCCCCCGGATGCAATGTCTGACGACTCAGAAAATCCGCTTCCCAATTTTCCACTCCTGGGATGTGGATAGCAGACAGGTGGCAGGAGTGAGACTCCGCCCATAGAATGATTTTGGTCACTTCTTCCATCGCCAGGGAACTCCTTGTTCCCCCCTGATGGTTGATGTACGCAACAGTTGTCATGTTGTCTGATTGAAACCGTATGAACTTGGCCCTCGCTAGCTGAGGCCAAGCCTTGAGAGCATTGAATATCGCTCTCAGTTCCAGAATATTTATCGGTAGAAGAGATTCTTCCCGAGACCAAAGACCCTGAGCTTTCAGGGATCCCCAGACCGCGCCCCAGCCCATCAGACTGGCGTCGGTCGTGACAATGACCCACTCTGGTCTGCGGAATGTCATCCCTCGTGACAGGTTGTCCAGGGACAGCCACCAACGGAGTGAGTCTCTGGTCCTCTGATTTACTTGTATCTTCGGAGACAAGTCTGTATAGTCCCCATTCCACTGACTGAGCATGCACAGTTGTAATGGTCTTAGATGAATGCGTGCAAAAGGAACTATGTCCATTGCCGCTACCATCAACCCGATCACTTCCATGCACTGAGCTATGGAAGGAAGAGGAACGGAATGGAGTATCCGACAAGAGTCTAGAAGTTTTGTTTTTCTGGCCTCTGTCAGAAAAATCCTCATTTCTAAGGAGTCTATTATTGTTCCCAAGAAGGGAACCCTTGTTGACGGAGATAGAGAACTCTTTTCCACGTTCACTTTCCATCCGTGAGATCTGAGAAAGGCCAGGACAATGTCCGTGTGAGCCTTTGCTTGAGGAAGGGACGACGCTTGAATCAGAATGTCGTCCAAGTAAGGTACTACAGCAATGCCCCTTGGTCTTAGCACAGCTAGAAGGGACCCTAGTACCTTTGTGAAAATCCTTGGAGCAGTGGCTAATCCGAAAGGAAGCGCCACGAACTGGTAATGTTTGTCCAGGAATGCGAACCTCAGGAACCGATGATGTTCCTTGTGGATAGGAATATGTAGATACGCATCCTTTAAATCCACCGTGGTCATGAATTGACCTTCCTGGATGGAAGGAAGAATAGTTCGAATGGTTTCCATCTTGAACGATGGAACCTTGAGAAACTTGTTTAAGATCTTGAGATCTAAGATTGGTCTGAACGTTCCCTCTTTTTTGGGAACTATAAACAGATTGGAGTAGAATCCCATCCCTTGTTCTCTTAATGGAACGGGATGAATCACTCCCATTTTTAACAGGTCTTCTACACAATGTAAGAATGCCTGTCTTTTTATGTGGTCTGAAGACAACTGAGACCTGTGGAACCTCCCCCTTGGGGGAAGTCCCTTGAATTCCAGAAGATAACCTTGGGAGACTATTTCTAGCGCCCAAGGATCCAGAACATCTCTTGCCCAAGCCTGAGCGAAGAGAGAGAGTCTGCCCCCCACCAGATCCGGTCCCGGATCGGGGGCCAACATTTCATGCTGTCTTGGTAGCAGTGGCAGGTTTCTTGGCCTGCTTTCCCTTGTTCCAGCCTTGCATTGGTCTCCAAGCTGGCTTGGCTTGAGAAGTATTACCCTCTTGCTTAGAGGACGTAGCACTTTGGGCTGGTCCGTTTCTACGAAAGGGACGAAAATTAGGTTTATTTTTTGCCTTGAAAGGCCGATCCTGAGGAAGGGCGTGGCCCTTACCCCCAGTGATATCCGAGATAATCTCTTTCAAGTCAGGGCCAAACAGCGTTTTCCCCTTGAAAGGAATGTTAAGTAGCTTGTTCTTGGAAGACGCATCAGCCGACCAAGATTTCAACCAAAGCGCTCTGCGCGCCACAATAGCAAACCCAGAATTCTTAGCCGCTAACCTAGCCAATTGCAAAGTGGCGTCTAGGGTGAAAGAATTAGCCAATTTGAGAGCATTGATTCTGTCCATAATCTCCTCATAAGGAGGAGAATCACTGTCGACCGCCTTTATCAGCTCATCGAACCAGAAACATGCGGCTGTAGCGACAGGGACAATGCATGAAATTGGTTGTAGAAGGTAACCCTGCTGAACAAACATCTTTTTAAGCAAACCTTCTAATTTTTTTATCCATAGGATCTTTGAAAGCACAACTATCCTCTATGGGTATAGTGGTGCGTTTGTTTAAAGTGGAAACCGCTCCCTCGACCTTGGGGACTGTCTGCCATAAGTCCTTTCTGGGGTCGACCATAGGAAACAATTTTTTAAATATGGGGGGAGGGACGAAAGGAATACCGGGCCTTTCCCATTCTTTATTAACAATGTCCGCCACCCGCTTGGGTATAGGAAAAGCTTCTGGGAGCCCCGGCACCTCTAGGAACTTGTCCATTTTACATAGTTTCTCTGGGATGACCAACTTGTCACAATCATCCAGAGTGGATAATACCTCCTTAAGCAGAATGCGGAGATGTTCCAACTTAAATTTAAATGCAATCACATCAGGTTCAGCTTGTTGAGAAATGTTCCCTGAATCAGTAATTTCTCCCTCAGACAAAACCTCCCTGGCCCCATCAGACTGAGTTAGGGGCCCTTCAGAAATATTAATATCAGCGTCGTCATGCTCTTCAGTATCTAAAACAGAGCAGTCGCGCTTACGCTGATAAGTGTTCATTTTGGCTAAAATGTTTTTGACAGAATTATCCATTACAGCCGTTAATTGTTGCATAGTAAGGAGTATTGGCGCGCTAGATGTACTAGGGGCCTCCTGAGTGGGCAAGACTCGTGTAGACGAAGGAGGGAATGATGCAGTACCATGCTTACTCCCCTCACTTGAGGAATCATCTTGGGCATCATTGTCATTGTCACATAAATCACATTTATTTAAATGAATAGGAATTCTGGCTTCCCCACATTCAGAACACAGTCTATCTGGTAGTTCAGACATGTTAAACAGGCATAAACTTGATAACAAGTACAAAAAACGTTTTAAAATAAAACCGTTACTGTCACTTTAAATTTTAAACTGAACACACTTTATTACTGCAAATGCGAAAAAACATGAAGGAATTGTTCAAAATTCACCAAATTTTCACCACAGTGTCTTAAAGCCTTAAAAGTATTGCACACCAAATTTGGAAGCTTTAACCCTTAAAATAACGGAACCGGAGCCGTTTTGAACTTTAACCCCTTTACAGTCCCTGGTATCTGCTTTGCTGAGACCCAACCAAGCCCCAAGGGGAATACGATACCAAATGACGCCTTCAGAAAGTCTTTTCTAAGTATCAGAGCTCCTCTCACATGCGACTGCATGCCATGCCTCTCAAAAACAAGTGCGCAACACCGGCGCGAAAATGAGGCTCTGCCTATGCTTTGGGAAAGCCCCTAAAGAATAAGGTGTCTAAAACAGTGCCTGCCGATATTATTATATCAAAATACCCAGATAAAATGATTCCTCAAGGCTAAATATGTGTTAATAATCAATCGATTTAGCCCAAAAAAAGTCTACAGTCTTAATAAGCCCTTTTTGAAGCCCTTATTTACAATCGTAATAAACATGGCTTACCGGATCCCAGAGGGAAAATGACAGCTTCCAGCATTACATCGTCTTGTTAGAATGTGTCATACCTCAAGCAGCAAGAGACTGCTCACTGTTCCCCCAACTGAAGTTAATTGCTCTCAACAGTCCTGTGTGGAACAGCCATGGATTTTAGTGACGGTTGCTAAAATCATTTTCCTCATACAAACAGAAATCTTCATCTCTTTTCTGTTTCTGAGTAAATAGTACATACCAGCACTATTTCAAAATAACAAACTCTTGATTGAATAATAAAAACTACAGTTAAACACTAAAAAACTCTAAGCCATCTCCGTGGAGATGTTGCCTGTACAACGGCAAAGAGAATGACTGGGGTAGGCGGAGCCTAGGAGGGATCATGTGACCAGCTTTGCTGGGCTCTTTGCCATTTCCTGTTGGGGAAGAGAATATCCCACAAGTAAGGATGACGCCGTGGACCGGACACACCTATGTTGGAGAAATCCGCTTCCCAATTTTCCACTCCTGGGATGTGGATTGCAGACAGGTGGCAGGAGTGAGTCTCCGCCCATTGAATGATTTTGGTCACTTCTTCCATCGCCAGGGAACTCCTTGTTCCCCCCTGATGGTTGATGTACGCAACAGTCGTCATGTTGTCTGATTGAAACCGTATGAACTTGGCCTTTGCTAGCTGAGGCCAAGCCTTGAGAGCATTGAATATCGCTCTCAGTTCCAGAATATTTATCGGTAGAAGAGATTCTTCCCGAGACCAAAGACCCTGAGCTTTCAGGGATCCCCAGACCGCGCCCCAGCCCATCAGACTGGCGTCGGTCGTGACAATGACCCACTCTGGTCTGCGGAAGGTCATCCCTTGTGACAGGTTGTCCAGGGACAGCCACCAACGGAGTGAGTCTCTGGTCCTCTGATTTACTTGTATCTTCGGAGACAAGTCTGTATAGTCCCCATTCCACTGACTGAGCATGCACAGTTGTAATGGTCTTAGATGAATGCGCGCAAAAGGAACTATGTCCATTGCCGCTACCATCAAACCTATTACTTCCAAGCACTGTGCTATGGAAGGAAGAGGAACGGAATGAAGTGTTTGACAAGAGTTTAGAAGTTTTGTTTTTCTGGCCTCTGTCAGAAAAATCCTCATTTCTAAGGAGTCTATTATTGTTCCCAAGAAGGGAACCCTTGTCGACGGAGATAGAGAACTCTTTTCCACGTTCACTTTCCATCCGTGAGATCTGAGAAAGGCCAGGACTATGTCCGTGTGAGCCCTTGCTTGAGGAAGGGACGACGCTTGAATCAGAATGTCGTCCAAGTAAGGTACTACTGCAATGCCCTTGGTCTTAGCACCGCTAGAAGGGACCCTAGTACCTTTGTGAAAATCCTTGGAGCAGTGGCTAATCCGAAAGGAAGCGCCACGAACTGGTAATGCTTGTCCAGGAATGCGAACCTTAGGAACCGATGATGTTCCTTGTGGATAGGAATATGTAGATACGCATCCTTTAAATCCACCGTGGTCATGAATTGACCTTCCTGGATGGAAGGAAGAATTGTTCGAATGGTTTCCATTTTGAACGATGGAACCTTGAGAAACTTGTTTAAGATCTTGAGATCTAAGATTGGTCTGAACGTTCCCTCTTTTTTGGGAACTATGAACAGATTGGAGTAGAACCCCATCCCTTGTTCTCCTAATGGAACAGGATGAATCACTCCCATTTTTAACAGGTCTTCTACACAATGTAAGAATGCCTGTCTCTTTATGTGGTCTGAAGACAATTGAGACCTGTGGAACCTCCCCCTTGGGGGAAGCCCCTTGAATTCCAGAAGATAACCTTGGGAGACTATTTCTAGTGCCCAAGGATCCAGAACATCTCTTGCCCAAGCCTGAGCGAAGAGAGAGAGTCTGCCCCCCACCAGATCCGGTCCCGGATCGGGGGCCAACATTTCATGCTGTCTTGGTAGCAGTGGCAGGTTTCTTGGCCTGCTTTCCCTTGTTCCAGCCTTGCATTGGTCTCCAGGCTGGCTTGGCTTGAGAAGTATTACCCTCTTGCTTAGAGGACGTAGCACTTGGGGCTGGTCCGTTTCTACGAAAGGGATGAAAATTAGGTTTATTTTTGGCCTTGAAAGACCTATCCTGAGGAAGGGCGTGGCCCTTACCCCCAGTGATATCAGAGATAATCTCTTTCAAGTCAGGGCCAAACAGCGTTTTCCCCTTGAAAGGAATGTTAAGGAGTTTGTTCTTGGAAGACGCATCCGCTGACCAAGATTTCAACCAAAGCGCTCTACGCGCCACAATAGCAAACCCAGAATTCTTCGCCGCTAACCTAGCCAATTGCAAAGTGGCGTCTAGGGTGAAAGAATTAGCCAATTTGAGAGCACGGATTCTGTCCATAATCTCCTCATAAGGAGGAGAATCACTATCGATCGCCTTTACTAGCTCATCGAACCAGAAACACGCGGCTGTAGTGACAGGGACAATGCATGAAATTGGTCGTAGAAGGTAACCTTGCTGAACAAACATCTTTTTAAGCAAACCTTCTAATTTTTTATCCATAGGATCTTTGAAAGCACAACTATCTTCTATGGGTATAGTGGTGCGTTTGTTTAAAGTAGAAACCGCTCCCTCGACCTTGGGGACAGTCTGCCATAAGTCCTTTCTAGGGTCGACCATAGGAAACAATTTTTTAAATATGGGGGGAGGGACGAAAGGTATACCGGGCCTTTCCCATTCTTTATTTACAATGTCCGCCACCCGCTTGGGTATAGGAAAAGCTTCTGGGAGCCCCGGGACCTCTAGGAACTTGTCCATTTTACATAGTTTCTCTGGGATGATCAAATTCTCACAATCATCCAGAGTGGATAATACCTCCTTAAGCAGAGCGCGGAGATGTTCCAACTTAAATTTAAATGTAATCACATCGGGTTCAGCTTGTTGAGAAATTTTCCCTGAATCTGAAATTTCTCCCTCAGACAAAACCTCCCTGGCCCCCTCAGACTGGTGTAGGGGCATTTCAGAACCATTATCATCAGCGTCCTCATGCTCTTCAGTATCTAAAACAGAGCAGTCGCGCTTACGCTGATAAGTGGGCATTTTGGGTAAAATGTTTTTGATAGAATTATCCATTACAGCCGTTAATTGTTGCATAGTAAGGAGTATTGGCGCGCTAGATGTACTAGGGGCCTCCTGAGTGGGCAAGACTCGTGTAGACGAAGGAGGGAATGATGCAGTACCATGCTTACTCCCCTCACTTGAGGAATCATCTTGGGCATCATTTTCAGTGTCACATAAATCACATTTATTTAAATGAGAAGGAACCTTGGCTTCCCCACATTCATAACACAGTCTATCTGGTAGTTCAGACATGTTAAACAGGCATAAACTTGATAACAAAGTACAAAAAACGTTTTAAAATAAAACCGTTACTGTCACTTTAAATTTTAAACTGAACACACTTTATTACTGCAATTGCGAAAAAGTATGAAGGAATTGTTCAAAATTCACCAAAATTTCACCACAGTGTCTTAAAGCCTTAAAAGTATTGCACACCAAATTTGGAAGCTTTAACCCTTAAAATAACGGAACCGGAGCCGTTTTTAACTTTAACCCCTTTACAGTCCCTGGTATCTGCTTTGCTGAGACCCAACCAAGCCCAAAGGGGAATACGATACCAAATGACGCCTTCAGAAAGTCTTTTCTATGTATCAGAGCTCCTCACACATGCGACTGCATGTCATGCTGCTCAAAAACAAGTGCGCAATACCGGCGCGAAAATGAAGCTCTGCCTATGATTAGGGAAAGCCCCTAGAGAATAAGGTGTCTAAAACAGTGCCTGCCGATATTATTTAACAAAAATACCCAGATTAAATGATTCCTCAAGGCTAAATATGTGTAATATATGAATCGATTTAGCCCAGAAAATGTCTACAGTCTTAAAGGGCCACTAAACCCAGAATCTTTCTTTCATGATTCAGATAGAGAATAGAAATGTAAACAACATTACAATTTACTTCCATTATTTATTTTGCTTCATTTTTTAAATATCCTCAGTTGAAAAAAAAGCAATGCACATGGTGAGCCAATCACACAATGCTTCTATGTGCAGCAACCAATCAGCAGCTAGTGAGCATATCTAGATATGCTTTTCATCAAAGAATATCGTGAGAATAAAACAAATTAGATAATATAAGTAAATTAGAAAGATGTTTAAAATTGCATTCTCTTTCTAAATCATAAAAGAAAAAATGTGGCTGGCATGTCCCTTTAATAAGCCCTTGTGAAGCCCTTATTTACTGTCTGAATAAAAATGGCTTACCGGATCCCATAGGGAAAATGACAGCTTCCAGCATTACATCGTCTTGTTAGAATGTGTCATACCTCAAGCAGCAAAAGACTGCTCACTGTTCCCCCAACTGAAGTTAATTCCTCTCAACAGTCCTGTGTGGAACAGCCATGGATTTTAGTAAGGGTTGCTAAAATCATTTTCCTCATACAAACAGAAATCTTCATCTCTTTTCTGTTTCAGAGTAAATAGTACATACCAGCACTATTTTAAAATAACAAACTCTTGATTGAATAATAAAAACTACAGTTAAACACTAAAAAACTCTAAGCCATCTCCGTGGAGATGTTGCCTGTACAACGGCAAAGAGAATGACTGGGGTAGGCGGAGCCTAGGAGGGATCATGTGACCAGCTTTGCTGGGCTCTTTGCCATTTCCTGTTGGGGAAGAGAATATCCCACAAGTAAGGATGACGCTGTGGACCGGACACACCTATGTTGGAGAAATACATTTTTATTCACACATATTCTGTGAGTATCTTCCTTTTATTAGTATCCTTCTACAGACTATGTTATACTATCCTTTGCTTTCTTTTTTAGAAATCCACTGGGAAGACTGGTGCTACCATCTTATCTAAACTTTTCTAAATAAAGTAGTATACAGGACATAAGAGAGAAACTTTTTCTGTGGGAGAACATAACTTACCTGATAAAATTTTTTTTTTTAAATGATGATGGTCCATAGTCCTCTATAACATATAGGATTATTACCCAAGCAGATGATCTATGTTACGGAAAGGGTGGGACAATTTTTCTGGCAGTTCCTATTTAGCCGACACAGCGGCCTTCAGGACTTTTCTGCCAAAAGCTGCTTGCAGGTATACACAATATACTGTGCACAGCTAGTACTATTACATACAGTAATGTCAGATGTACATAATATACGGTGCACAGCTAGTACTATTACATACAGTAATGTCAGGTGTACATAATATACGGTGCACAGCTAGTACTATTACATACAGTAATGTCTGATGTACATAATATACTGTACACAGCTAGTACTATTACATACAGTAATGTCAGATGTACATAATATACGGTGCACAGCTAGTACTATTACATACAGTAATGTCTGATGTACATAATATACTGTACACAGCTAGTACTATTACATACAGTAATGTCAGGTGTACATAATATACTGTACACAGCTAGTACTATTACATACAGTAATGTCAGATGTACATAATATACTGTGCACAGCTAGTACTATTACATACAGTAATGTCTGATGTACATAATATACGGTGCACAGCTAGTACTATTACATACAGTAATGTCAGATGTACATAATATACGGTGCACAGCTAGTACTATTACATACAGTAATGTCAGGTGTACATAATATACGGTGCACAGCTAGTACTATTACATACAGTAATGTCTGATGTACATAATATACTGTACACAGCTAGTACTATTACATACAGTAATGTCAGATGTACATAATATACGGTGCACAGCTAGTACTATTACATACAGTAATGTCTGATGTACATAATATACTGTACACAGATAGTACTATTACATACAGTAATGTCAGGTGTACATAATATACTGTACACAGCTAGTACTATTACATACAGTAATGTCAGATGTACATAATATACTGTGCACAGCTAGTACTATTACATACAGTGATGTCAGGTGTACATAATATACGGTGCACAGCTAGTACTATTACATACAGTAATGTCTGATGTACATAATATACTGTACACAGCTAGTACTATTACATACAGTAATGTCAGGTGTACATAATATACTGTACACAGCTAGTACTATTACATACAGTAATGTCAGATGTACATAATATACTGTGCACAGCTAGTACTATTACATACAGTGATGTCAGGTGTACATAATATACTGTGCACAGCTAGTACTATTACATACAGTAATGTCAGATGTACATAATATACTGTGCACAGCTAGTACTATTACATACAGTAATGTCAGATGTACATAATATACTGTGCACAGCTAGTACTATTACATACAGTAATGTCTGATGTACATAATATACTGTGCATAGCTAGTACTATTACATACAGTGATTTCAGGTATATGCAATATACTGTGCACAGCTAGTACTATTACATACAGTGATGTCAGGTGTACACAATATACTGTACACATCTAGTACTATTACATACAGTGATGTTAGATGTACACAATATACTGTACACATCTAGTACTATTACATGCAGTGATGTTAGATGTACACAATATACTGTGCACAGCTAGTACTATTACATACAGTGATGTCAGATATACACAATATACTGTACACATCTAGTACTATTACATACAGTGATGTCAGATATACACAATATACTGTACACAGCTAGTACTATTACATACAGTGATGTCAGATGTACATAATATACTGTGCACAGCTAGTACTATTACATACAGTAATGTGAGATGTACATAATATACTGTGCACAGCTAGTACTATTACATACAGTGATGTCAGGTGTACATAATATACTGTGCACAGCTAGTACTATTACATACAGTGATGTCAGGTGTACATAATATACTGTACACAGCTAGTACTATTACATACAGTAATGTGAGGTGTATACAATATACTGTGAACAACTAGTACTATTACATACAGTGATGTCAGGTGTACGTAATATACTGTACATAGCTAGTACTATTACATACAGTAATGTCCGGTGTACATAATATACTGTACACAGCTAGTACTATTACATACAGTAATGTCAGATGTACATAATATACTGTGCACAGCTAGTACTATTACATACAGTGATGTCAGGTGTACATAATATACTGTGCACAGCTAGTACTATTACATACAGTGATGTCAGGTGTACACAATATACTGTACACATCTAGTACTATTACATACAGTGATGTCAGGTGTACACAATATACTGTACATAGCTAGTACTATTATATACAGTGATGTCAGGTGTACACAATATACTGTGCACAGCTAGTACTATTACATACAGTGATGTCAGGTGTATACAATATACTGTGCACAGCTAGTACTATTACATACAGTGATGTCAGGTGTACACAATATACTGTGCACAGCTAGTACTATTACATACAGTGATGTCAGGTGTACACAATATACTGTGCATAGCTAGTACTATTACATACAGTGATGTCAGGTGTACACAATATACTGTGAATAGCTAGTACTATTACAGACAGTGATGTCAGGTGTACACAATATACTGTGTGCATAGCTAGTACTATTACATACAGTGATGTAAGGTGTACACAATATACTGTACACAGCTAGTACTATTACATACAGTGATGTCAGGTGTACACAATATACTGTGCATAGCTAGTACTATTACATACAGTGATGTCAGGTGTACACAATATACTGTACACAGCTAGTACTATTACATACAGTGATGTCAGGTGTACACAATATACTGTGCACAGTTAGTACTATTACAAACAGTGATGTCAGGTGTACACAATATACTGTGCACAGCTAGTACTATTACATACAGTGATGTCAGGTGTACACAATATATTGTGCATAGCTAGTACTATTACATACAGTGATGTCAGGTGTACACAATATACTGTACACAGCTAGTACTATTACATACAGTGATGTCAGGTGTACACAATATACTGTGCACAGCTAGTACTATTACAGACAGTGATGTCAGATGTACACGATACACTGTGCACAGCTAGTACTATTACATACAGTGATGTCAGGTATACACAATATACTGTGAATAGCTAGTACTATTACATACAGTGATGTCAGATGTACACAATATACTGTGCACAGCTAGTACTATTACATACAGTAATGTCAGGTGTACATAATATACTGTGCACAACTAGTACTATTACATACAGTGATGTCAGGTGTACACAATATACTGTGCACAGCTAGTACTATTACATACAGTGATGTCAGGTGTACATAATATACTGTGCACAGCTAGTACTATTACATACAGTAATGTCAGGTGTACATAATATACTGTGCACAACTAGTACTATTACATACAGTGATGTCAGGTGTACACAATATACTGTGCACAGCTAGTACTATTACATACAGTGATGTCAGGTGTACACAATATACTGTACACAGGTAGTACTATTACATACAGTGATGTCAGGTTATACAATATACTGTGCACAGCTAGTACTATTACATACAGTGATGTCAGGTGTACACAATATACTGTGTACAGCTAGTACTATTACATACAGTGATGTCAGGTGTACACAATATACAGTGCACAGCTAGTACTATTACATACAGTGATGTCAGGTGTACACAATATACAGTGCACAGCTAGTACTATTACATACAGTGATGTCAGATGTACACAATATACAGTGCACAGCTAGTACTATTACATACAGTGATGTCAGATGTACATAATATACTGTGCATAGCTAGTACTATTACATACAGTGATGTCAGATGTACATAATATACTGTGCACAGCTAGTACTATTACATACAGTGATGTCAGATGTACATAATATACTGTGCACAGCTAGTACTATTACATACAGTGATGTCAGGTGTACATAATATACTGTGCACAGCTAGTACTATTACATACAGTAATGTCAGATGTACATAATATACTGTGCACAGCTAGTACTATTACATACAGTAATGTCAGGTGTACATAATATACTGTACACAGCTAGTAATATTACATACAGTAATGTCAGATGTACATAATATACTGTGCACAGCTAGTACTATTACATACAGTGATGTCAGGTGTACACAATATACTGTACACAGCTAGTACTATTACATACAGTGATGTCAGGTGTACACAATATACTGTACACATCTAGTACTATTGCATACAGTGATGTCAGGTTATACAATATACTGTGCATAGCTAGTACTATTACATACAGTGATTTCAGGTGTATGCAATATACTCTGCACAGCTAGTACTATTACATACAGTGATGTCAGGTGTACACAATATACTGTACACATCTAGTACTATTACATACAGTGATGTTAGATTTACACAATATACTGTACAGATCTAGTACTATTACATGCAGTGATGTTAGATGTACACAATATACTGTGCACAGCTAGTACTGTTACATACAGTGATGTCAGGTGTATACAATATACTGTGCACAGCTAGTACTATTACATACAGTGATGTCAGATATACACAATATACTGTGCACAACTAGTACTATTGCATACAGTGATGTCAGGTTATACAATATACTGTGCATAGCTAGTACTATTACATACAGTGATGTCAGATATACACAATATACTGTACACATCTAGTACTATTACATGCAGTGATGTTAGATGTACACAATATACTGTGCACAGCTAGTACTGTTACATACAGTGATGTCAGGTGTATACAATATACTGTACACAACTAGTACTACTACATACAGTGATGTCAGATATACACAATATACTGTGCACAGCTAGTACTATTGCATACAGTGATGTCAGGTTATACAATATACTGTACACAACTAGTACTATTACATACAGTGATGTCAGATATACACAATATACTGTGCACAGCTAGTACTATTACATACAGTGATGTCAGGTGTACACAATATACTGTGCACAGCTAGTACTATTACATACAGTGATGTCAGATATACACAATATACTGTGCACAGCTAGTACTATTACATACAGTGATGTCAGGTGTACACAATATACTGTGCACAGCTAGTACTATTACATACAGTGATGTCAGGTTATACACAATATACTGTGCACAGCTAGTACTATTACATACAGTGATGTCAGATATACACAATATACTGTGCACAGCTAGTACTATTACATACTGTGATGTCAGGTATACACAATATACTGTACACATCTAGTACTATTACATACAGTGATGTCAGGTGTACACAATATACTGTGCACAGCTAGTACTATTACATACAGTGATGTCAGGTTATACACAATATACTGTGCACAACTAGTACTATTACATACAGTGATGTCAGGTTATACACAATATACTGTGCACAGCTAGTACTATTACATACAGTGATGTCAGGTATACACAATATACTGTGCACAACTAGTACTATTGCATACAGTGATGTCAGGTTATACAATATACTGTACACAACTAGTACTATTACATACAGTGATGTCAGATGTACACAATATACTGTACACAGCTAGTACTATTACAGACAGGGATGTCAGGTGTACACAATATACTGTGCACAGCTAGTACTATTACATACAGTGATGTCAGGTATACACAAAATACTGTGCACAGCTAGTACTATTACATACAGTGATGTCAGGTATACACAATATACTGTGCACAGCTAGTACTATTACATACAGTGATGTCAGGTGTACACAATATACTGTGCACAGCTAGTACTATTACATACAGTCATGTCAGGTGTACACAATATACTGTGCACAGCTAGTACTATTATATACAGTGATGTCAGGTATACACAAAATACTGTACACAGCTAGTACTATTGCATACAGTGATGTCAGATATACACAAAATACTGTGCACAGCTAGTACTATTACATACAGTGATGTCAGGTATACACAAAATACTGTACACATCTAGTACTATTGCATACAGTGATGTCAGGTTATACAATATACTGTACACAGCTAGTACTATTACATACAGTGATGTCAGATATACACAATATACTGTGCACAGCTAGTACTATTACATACAGTGATGTCAGGTGTACACAATATACTGTACACATCTAGTACTATTACATACAGTGATGTCAGATATACACAATATACTGTGCACAACTAGTACTATTACATACAGTGATGTCAGATATACACAATATACTGTTCACAGCTAGTACTATTACATACAGTGATGTCAGGTGTACACAATATACTGTACACATCTAGTACTATTACATACAGTGATGTCAGATATACACAATATACTGTGCACAACCAGTACTATTACATACAGTGATGTCAGATATACACAATATACTGTGCACAACCAGTACTATTACATACAGTGATGTCAGATATACACAATATACTGTACACAGCTAGTACTATTACATACAGTAATGTCTGATGTACATAATATACTGTACACAGCTAGTACTATTACATACAGTAATGTCAGGTGTACATAATATACTGTGCACAACTAGTACTATTACATACAGTGATGTCAGGTGTATACAATATATTGTGCACAGCTAGTACTATTACATACAGTGATGTCAGATGTATACAATATATTGTGCACAGCTAGTACTATTACATACAGTAATGTCAGATGTACATAATATACTGTACACATCTAGTACTATTACATACAGTGATGTCAGGTGTACACACTATACTGTACATACAGCTAGATTACAAGTTTGTGCGTTCGTCTTTTTACGAACCATTACGAGTCTTGTCGGTATATGTGTACCGCAAGCCTTTTAGACTGTAACGCAACGTTAGTACCGCACTCTTAAAAATTAGGTTTTTTAATGGGATTCCCATAGTGCTGGTATTATGAATTTCGCGTTCTGGCTAAAAAAACGGCGTTAAAGCCTAAAACGGCAAGATCCGTACCGCCATCTAAAAGCAGTAGTTATGAGTTTTACGCTACAAACCTGTTACATAAAACTCATAAGTAAACTGCTAAAAAGTACACTAAACACCCATAAACTACCTATTAACCCCTAAACCGAGGCTCTCCCGCATCACAAACACTATATTAAACTTATTAAGCCCTAATCTACCGCTCCCAACATTGCCGCCACTAAAACATTTTATTAACCCCTATTCCTCCACTCCCCGACATCGTCAGCACTATAATAATCTAATCTACTGTTCCCGACATCGCCGCCACTAACTTTTTTTATTAACTCCTAAACCCCCGCCCTCCCGCAACGCAAACACTATTTAAATATTAACCCCTAATCTGCCGTCCGCCCATATCGCCCCCGCTATACTACCCCTAATCTACCGCTCCCGACATCGCCGCCACTAATTTTTTTTTATTAACCCCTATTTCGCCACTCCCCGACATCGTCAGCACTATAATAAACTTATTAACCCCTAAACCGCCGCCCTCACGCATTGCATACACTATTTAAATATTATTAACCCCTAATCTGCCGTTCGCCCACATCGCCCCCACTATACTAAAGTTATTAAGCCCTACACCGCTGCCACTTTAATAAACCTATTAACCCCTAAACTGCAAGCCCCCCACAATGAAATATACTAAAGTACACTATTAACTCCTAAACGGAAAGCCCCCCACATCGCAATAAATTAAATTAAACTAGTAACCCCTAAACCTAATGCCCCCTAACTTTAGATTAAAATTACAATTTCTTTCATGTAATTAGCAAGAGTCCATGAGCTAGTGACGTATGGGATATACATTCCTACCAGGAGGGGCAAAGTTTCCCAAACCTCAAAATGCCTATAAATACACCCCTCACCACACCCACAATTCAGTTTTACAAACTTTGCCTCCGATGGAGGTGGTGAAGTAAGTTTGTGCTAGATTCTACGTTGATATGCGCTCCGCAGCAAGTTGGAGCCCGGTTTTCCTCTCAGCGTGCAGTGAATGTCAGAGGGATGTGAAGAGAGTATTGCCTATTTGAATGCAGTGATCTCCTTCTACGGGGTCTATTTCATAGGTTCTCTGTTATCGGTCGTAGAGATTCATCTCTTACCTCCCTTTTCAGATCGACGATATACTCTTATATATACCATTACCTCTGCTGATTCTCGTTTCAGTACTGGTTTGGCTTTCTACAAACATGTAGATGAGTGTCCTGGGGTAAGTAAATCTTATTTTCTGTGACACTCTAAGCTATGGTTGGGCACTTTGTTTATAAAGTTCTAAATATATGTATTCAAACATTTATTTGCCTTGACTCAGAATGTTCAACTTTCCTTATTTTTCAGACAGTCAGTTTCATATTTGGGATAATGCATTTGAATTAATCATTTTTTTCTTACCTTCAAAAATTTGACTCTTTTTTCCCTGTGGGCTGTTAGGCTCGCGGGGGCTGAAAATGCTTCATTTTATTGACGTGTCGCCGGAAGTTGCGTCATTTTTTTGACGTTATTTTGCGCCAAAGATGTCGGCGTTCCGGATGTGGCGTCATTTTGGCGCCAAAAGCATTTAGGCGCCAAATAATGTGGGCGTCTGATTTGGCGCTAAAAAATATGGGCGTCGCTTTTATCTCCACATTATTTAAATCTCATTTTTTATTGCTTCTGGTTGCTAGAAGCTTGTTCTTTGGCATTCTTTCCCATTCCTGAAACTGTCATTTATGGAATTTGATCAATTTTGCTTTATATGTTGTTTTTTCTCTTACATATTGCAAGATGTCTCACGTTGCATCTGAGTCAGAAGATACTACAGGAAAATCGCTGTCTAGTGCTGGATCTACCAAAGCTAAGTGTATCTGCTGTAAACTTTTGGTAGCTATTCCTCCGGCTGTTGTTTGTATTGATTGTCATGACAAACTTGTTAAAGCAGATAATATTTTCTTTAGTAATGTACCATTGCCTGTTGCAGTTCCCTCAACATCTAAGGTGCAGAATGTTCCTGATAACATAAGAGATTTTGTTTCTGAATCCATAAAGAAGGCTATGTCTGTTATTTCTCCTTCTAGTAAACATAAAAAATCTTTTAAAACTTCTCTCCCTACAGATGAATTTTTAAATGAACATCATCATTCTGATTCTGATGACTCTTCTGGTTCAGAGGATTCTGTCTCAGAGGTTGATGCTGATAAATCTTCATATTTATTTAAAATGGAATTTATTCGTTCTTTACTTAAAGAAGTACTAATTGCTTTAGAAATAGAGGATTCTGGTCCTCTTGATACTAATTCTAAACGTTTGGATAAGGTATTTAAAGCTCCTGTGGTTATTCCAGAAGTTTTTCCTGTTCCTAATGCTATTTCTGCAGTAATTTCCAAAGAATGGGATAAATTGGGTAATTCATTTACTCCTTCTAAACGTTTCAAGCAATTATATCCTGTGCCGTCTGATAGATTAGAATTTTGGGACAAAATCCCTAAGGTTGATGGGGCTATTTCTACCCTTGCTAAACGTACTACTATTCCTACGTCAGATGGTACTTCGTTTAAGGATCCTTTAGATAGGAAAATTGAATCCTTTCTAAGAAAAGCTTATCTGTGTTCAGGTAATCTTCTTAGACCTGCTATATCTTTGGCTGATGTTGCTGCAGCTTCAACTTTTTGGTTGGAAACTTTAGCGCAACAAGTAACACATCATGATTCTCATGATATTATTATTCTTCTTCAGCATGCTAATAATTTTATCTGTGATGCCATTTTTGATATTATCAGAGTTGATGTCAGGTTTATGTCTCTAGCTATTTTAGCTAGAAGAGCTTTATGGCTTAAAACTTGGAATGCTGATATGGCTTCTAAATCAACTCTACTTTCTATTTCTTTCCAGGGTAACAAATTATTTGGTTCTCAGTTGGATTCTATTATTTCAACTGTTACTGGTGGGAAAGGAACTTTTTTACCACAGGATAAAAAATCTAAAGGTAAAAACAGGGCTAATAATCGTTTTCGTTCCTTTCGTTTCAACAAAGAACAAAAGCCTGATCCTTCATCCTCAGGAGCAGTTTCAGTTTGGAAACCATCTCCAGTCTGGAATAAATCCAAGCCAGCTAGAAAGGCAAAGCCTGCTTCTAAGTCCACATGAAGGTGCGGCCCTCATTCCAGCTCAGCTGGTAGGGGGCAGGTTACGTTTTTTCAAGGAAATTTGGATCAATTCTGTTCACAATCTTTGGATTCAGAACATTGTTTCAGAAGGGTACAGAATTGGTTTCAAGATGAGACCTCCTGCAAAGAGATTTTTTCTTTCCCGTGTCCCAGTAAATCCAGTAAAAGCTCAAGCATTTCTGAATTGTGTTTCAGATCTAGAGTTGACTGGAGTAATTATGCCAGTTCCAGTTCCGGAACAGGGGATGGGGTTTTATTCAAATCTCTTCATTGTACCAAAGAAGGAGAATTCCTTCAGACCAGTTCTGGATCTAAAAATATTGAATCGTTATGTAAGGATACCAACGTTCAAGATGGTAACTGTAAGGACTATCTTGCCTTTTGTTCAGCAAGGGAATTATATGTCCACAATAGATTTACAGGATGCATATCTGCATATTCCGATTCATCCAGATCATTATCAGTTCCTGAGATTCTCTTTTCTGGACAAGCATTACCAGTTTGTGGCTCTGCCGTTTGGCCTAGCTACAGCTCCAATAATTTTTACAAAGGTTCTCGGTGCCCTTCTGTCTGTAATCAGAGAACAGGGTATTGTGGTATTTCCTTATTGGACGATCTTGGTACTTGCTCAGTCTTTACATTTAGCAGAATCTCATACGAATCGACTTGTGTTGTTTCTTCAAGATCATGGTTGGAGGATCAATTTACCAAAAAGTTCATTGATTCCTCAGACAAGGGTAACCTTTCTGGGTTTCCAGATGGATTCAGTGTCCATGACTCTGTCTTTAACAGACAAGAGACGTCTAAAATTAATTACAGCTTGTCGAAACCTTCAGTCACAATCATTCCCTTCGGTAGCCTTATGCATGGAAATTCTAGGTCTTATGACTGCTGCATCGGACGCGATCCCCTTTGCTCGTTTTCACATGCGACCTCTTCAGCTCTGTATGCTGAATCAATGGTGCAAGGATTACACAAAGATATCTCAATTAATATCTTTAAAACCGATTGTTCGACACTCTCTAACGTGGTGGACAGATCACCATCGTTTAATTCAGGGGGCTTCATTTGTGCTTCCGACCTGTACTGTAATTTCAACAGATGCAAGTCTCACAGGTTGGGGAGCTGTGTGGGGATCTCTGACGGCACAAGGAGTTTGGGAATCTCAGGAGGTGAGATTACCGATCAATATTTTAGAACTCCGTGCAATTTTCAGAGCTCTTCAGTTTTGGCCTCTTCTGAAGAGAGAATCGTTCATTTGTTTTCAGACAGACAATGTCACAACTGTGGCATACATCAATCATCAAGGAGGGACTCACAGTCCTCTGGCTATGAAAGAAGTATCTCGAATTTTGGTTTGGGCGGAATCCAGCTCCTGTCTAATCTCTGCGGTTCATATCCCAGGTATAGACAATTGGGAAGCGGATTATCTCAGTCTCCAAACGTTGCATCCGGGCGAATGGTCTCTTCACCCAGAGGTATTTCTTCAGATTGTTCAAATGTGGGAACTTCCAGAAATAGATCTGATGGCGTCTCATCTAAACAAGAAACTTCCCAGGTATCTGTCCAGATCCCGGGATCCTCAGGCGGAGGCAGTGGATGCATTATCACTTCCTTGAAAGTATCATCCTGCCTATATCTTTCCGCCTCTAGTTCTTCTTCCAAGAGTAATCTCCAAGATTCTGAAGGAATGCTCGTTTGTTCTGCTGGTAGCTCCGGCATGGTCTCACAGGTTTTGGTATGCGGATCTTGTCCGGATGGCCAATTGCCAACCGTGGACTCTTCCGTTAAGACCAGACCTTCTGTCTCAAGGTCCTTTTTTCCATCAGGATCTGAAATCCTTAAATTTAAAGGTATGGAGATTGAACGCTTGATTCTTGGTCACAGAGGTTTCTCTGACTCTGTGATTAATACTATGTTACAGGCTCGTAAATCTGTATCTAGAGAGATATATTATAGAGTCTGGAAGACTTATATTTCTTGGTGTCTTTCTCATCATTTTTCTTGGCATTCTTTTAGAATACCGAGAATATTACAGTTTCTTCAGGATGGTTTAGATAAGGGTTTGTCTGCAAGTTCCTTGAAAGGACAAATCTCTGCTCTTTCTGTTCTTTTTCACAGAAAGATTGCTATTCTTCCTGATATTCATTGTTTTGTACAAGCTTTGGTTCGTATAAAGCCTGTCATTAAGTCAATTTCTCCTCCTTGGAGTTTGAATTTGGTTCTGGGGGCTCTTCAAGCTCCTCCATTTGAACCTATGCATTCATTGGACATTAAATTACTTTCTTGGAAAGTTTTGTTCCTTTTGGCCATCTCTTCTGCCAGAAGAGTTTCTGAATTATCTGCTCTTTCTTGTGAGTCTCCTTTTCTGATTTTTCATCAGGATAAGGCGGTGTTGCGAACTTCTTTTGAATTTTTACCTAAAGTTGTGAATTCCAACAACATTAGTAGAGAAATTGTGGTTCCTTCATTATGTCCTAATCCTAAGAATTCTAAGGAGAAATCGTTGCATTCTTTGGATGTTGTTAGAGCTTTGAAATATTATGTTGAAGCTACTAAATCTTTCCGAAAGACTTCTAGTCTATTTGTTATCTTTTCCGGTTCTAGAAAAGGCCAGAAAGCTTCTGCCATTTCTTTGGCATCTTGGTTGAAATCTTTAATTCATCTTGCCTATGTTGAGTCTGGTAAAACTCCGCCTCAGAAAATTACAGCTCATTCTACTAGGTCAGTTTCTACTTCCTGGGCGTTTAGGAATGAAGCTTCGGTTGATCAGATTTGCAAAGCAGCAACTTGGTCCTCTTTGCATACTTTTACTAAGTTCTACCATTTTGATGTATTTTCTTCTTCTGAAGCAGTTTTTGGTAGAAAAGTACTTCAGGCAGCGGTTTCTGTTTGAATCTTCTGCTTATGTTTTTTTCATTAAACTTTATTTTGGGTGTGGATTATTTTCAGCAGGAATTGGCTGTCTTTATTTTGTCCCTCCCTCTCTAGTGACTCTTGTGTGGAAAGATCCACATCTTGGGTAGTCATTATCCCATACGTCACTAGCTCATGGACTCTTGCTAATTACATGAAAGAAAACATAATTTATGTAAGAACTTACCTGATAAATTCATTTATTTCATATTAGCAAGAGTCCATGAGGCCCGCCCTTTTTTGTGGTGGTTATGATTTTGTATAAAGCACAATTATTCCAATTCCTTATTTTATATGCTTTCGCACTTTTTTATCACCCCACTTCTTGGCTATTCGTTAAACTGAATTGTGGGTGTGGTGAGGGGTGTATTTATAGGCATTTTGAGGTTTGGGAAACTTTGCCCCTCCTGGTAGGAATGTATATCCCATACGTCACTAGCTCATGGACTCTTGCTAATATGAAAGAAATGAATTTATCAGGTAAGTTCTTACATAAATTATGTTTTCCCTACCTTAAATTAAAATGTACCTGTCAAATTAAAAAAACTAAGTTTAAACTAACAATTAAATTATATAATTATTAAACTAAAATTAAACAAACTACCAATTAAATTAAACTAAACTACACATTAAAAAAATCCAAACACTACTCTAAAAATTACAAACTATCTAATTACAAAAAATAAAAAAAGACTAAATTACAAAAAGAAACACTAAAGTACGAAAAATAACAAACGAAATTATCAAAAATAAAAAAGAATTACACCTAATCTAATAGCCCTATAAAAATAAAAAATGCAACCCAAAATAAAAAAAACCCTAGCCTACAATAAACTACCAACAGCCCTTAAAAGGGCCTTTTGTAGGGCATTGCCCTAAGTTAAACAGCTCTTTTACTTGTAAAAAAAAAAATACAAAGACCCCCCCAACGGTAAAACCCACCACCCAACTCACCCCCCAAAATAAAAAAACTCTAACAAAAACCTAAGCTACCCATTGCCCTGAAAAGGGTATTTGGATGGGCATTGAGAGCTGCTTAAATCCTATTGGCTGATTAGAACAGCTAATAGGATTTTAGCAGCTTTAATTCCTAATGGTTGATTAAAAATTTTCAGCCAATAGGAATGCAAGGGATGCCATCTTGGATCGCATACCTTGCATTTAAGATTCAGTGTACGACGGCAACCGTATGAAGAGGATACTCTGAGCCGGATTTCTTCAGGATGGACCCGCTCTGCGCCACCGGGATAAAGATAAAAGATGCCACCTGGATGAAGATTGAAGAGGCCGCCTGGATGAAGATCGTTCAAGCAGGACTTCAAAAACTGTAAGTGGATCTTCGGGGGGGGGGGGGGTTTAAGGTTTTTTTGGGTGGAGTTTTTTTTTTTAGTTTAGGGTTTGGGCATGTAAAAGAGCTAAATGCCCTCTTGAAGGGCAATGCCCATCCAAATGCCCTTTTCAGGGCACTGGTTAGCTAAGGTTTTATAGATGAGTTTTTTTTATTTTGTGGGTTTGGGGGTTGTATTTTTTTTCCTACAAAAAGAGCTGATATCTTTAGGGCAATGCCCCACAAAAGACCCTTTTAAGTTTAGTTTATTCTAGATTAGGTTTTTTATTTTGGGGTGTTTTTTTTTAATGGGTATTAGAATAGGAATAATTTTTATTATTTTTGATAATTTGTTTGTTATTTTGTGTAATGTATTTTTTTAGGCGGTGTTTGGGTTTTTTTTGTAGCAAAAGAGCTGTTTAACTTAGGGCAATGCCCTACAAAAGGTCCTTTTAAGGCCCCCCCAAAAGGCCCTTTTAAGGGCTCTTGGTAGTTTGGGGGGGTGGGGGTTTGTATATTGTTAGGGGGTGTTTGTTTTTGTAGCAAAAGAGCTGTTTAACTTAGGGCAATGCCCTACAAAAGGCCCTTTTAAGGGCCCCCAAAAGGCTCTTTTAAGGGCCCTTGGTAGTTTATTCTAGATTAGGCTTTTTTATTTTGGGGTGTTAAAGGGCATTAGAATAGGAATCATTTTTATTTATTTTTTGGATAATTTCGTTTTTGTTTTTTTTGTAATGGTAGGTTTTTTATTTTTTGTAATGGTAGGTTTTTTTATTTTTTGTAATGGTAGGTTTTTTTATTTTTTGTGTTTTTAGTGCTATATATTTTTTGTAATGTTAGGTTTTAGTGTAAGGTAGCTTAAGTTTTATTTCACAGGTAAGTTTGTATTTATTTTAACTAGGTAGTTAGTACATAGTTAATAACTATTTACTAACTAGTCTACCTAGTTAAAATAAATACAAACTTACCTGTGAAATAAAAAACAAATTATGCTTACCTGATAATTTCATTTCCATCTTGGGGAGGAGAGTCCATGGCTTCATTCATTACTATTGGGAATTAAGAATCTGGCCACCAGGAGGAGGCAAAGGCTTAAATACCTCTCCCACTCCCCTCATCCCCCAGTCATTCTGCAGAGGAAACAAGGAACAGTAGGAGAAACAGGGTATAAATGGTGCCAGAAGAGAAATTAAATTTAGGTCTGCCCACCGGAAATACGGGCGGGAGCCGTGGACTCTCCTCGTAACGATGGAAATGAAATTATCAGGTAAGCATAATTTATGTTTTCCATCTTAAGGGGAGGAGAGTCCACGGCTTCAGTCATAACATATACCCAAGCTCTAGAGGACACTGAATGAAACCGGGGGGGGGGGGGGGGGTAAAATGCGGACCCTAATTCTCCCAAAAGTCGGTTCCACAGAAGCAAAAACGTCAAATTTGTAAAACTTTGTAAAAGTGTGTAAGGAAGACGAGGTAGCTGCCTTACAAATTTGCTCCATAGAGGCCTCATTCTTGAAGGCCCAGGACGACGCCACAGCTCTAGTTGAATGAGCCGTGATCCTCTGAGGAGGCTTATGTCCCGCTGTCTCATAAGCCAAGCGAATCAAGCTCCTCAGCCAAAAAGACAAAGAAGTAGCAGAAGCCCTCTAACCCGTGCGCTTCCCTGAATACACGACAAAAAGAGATGTAGATTGCCTGAAGTCCTTTGTAGCCTGAAGATAGAACTTCAGGGCGCAGACCACATCTAGGTTATGAAGTAACCACTCCTTCGAAGAAGAAGGGTTAGGGCACAGGGAAGGAACAAAAATTTCCTGATTGATTTTACGATTAGACACCACCTTGGGGATAAATCCCAAGCCGGTGCGAAGAACCGCCTTATCTGAATGAAAAACCAGATAAGGTGGCCCATGCTGCAAGGCCGCCAGTTCAGATACTCTGCGAGCCGATGCGAAGGCCAACAGGAGTAAGCCACTGAGGTAATGTTGTCCGTCTGAAACCTTATGAAGTTGAACGCCCCCAGACGGGGCCACGCCTTCAGAGCATTGTAAATCGCTCGAAGTTCCAAGATATTTATCGGTAAAAGGGACTCCAGCGAAGACCATTTTCCCTGTGCCATTCTGGCACCCCAAACAGCTCCCCATTCCGCCAGACTCGCGTCCGTGGTCGCAATCTCTCAGGACGGTCTCAAGAAGGATGTCCACATGGACAGTTGTTCCGGGCGGATCCACAGGAGAGGGAGGTCTGAACCCGTACATCCATGGATATCAGCTGTGAGAGATCTGAATGATCGCCGTTCCAGTGCATCAACATGCATAACTGAAGAGGCCCGAGATGAAACCTGGCAAATGGAATGACGTCTATGCTGGAGACCATGAGCCCGATCACCTCCATACATTGGGCCACCGAGGGCCTCTCTTAGGATCAAAGGGCCAGACAAGAGGACGCAAGCTTCCTGCGTCTCTGATCCATAAGAAAAATCTTCATGGACACCAGAGTTTATCTTCCAATCATGAGATTGAAGTAACATGAGCAGAGACCTTGAATGGTCCACTGCCTGACTGAAGGACGGCGCCTGAACCAGGATGTCAGCTAGATAGGGCACCACCACAATGCCCCTGGACCTGGCTACAGCAAGCAGGGGCCCCCGAGAACCTTCGAGAAAATTCTTGGGGCCGTCGCCAGACTGAAAGGAAGGGCCACAAACTGGAAGTACTGGTCCAGAAACGCAAATCTTAGGAACTTGAAGTGATCCCTGTGAATTGGAACATGAAGGTAGGCATCCTTCAAGTCTATTGTGGTCATGAACTGCCCCTCTTGAACTAGGGGCAAAATGGACCTGATTGTTTCCATTTTGAACGATGGAACGGACAAAAACTTGTTTAAACACTTCAGATCCAAAAACGTGCAGAACGTGTTTTTTGGAACTACGAACAGATTTAAAATAATACCCTAGACCACTTTCTGCAGGGGGTACTGGTACGATAACACCTAGAGAGGAAAGATCCCTCACACATCCTAGAAAGGCCTCTTTTTTTTTCCGGCCTCGATGATAGGTTTGACACAAGGAACCTGCCCCTGGGAGGGAAGGACTTGAATCCTATCCTGTAACTCTTGGAGACAACCTCCAGAACCCATGGGTCTTGAACATCCTGCAACCAGGCTTTGGATAATAGAGGTAACCTGCACACAACTTGGTCCATAGACCTGTTGGGGGCGCCCCTTCATGCCGACTTGGTCTCTGCGGCTTCTTTTTCTGTTTAGACTTGTTCCAAGACTGAACAGGCTTCCAAGTTCCCTTGGACTGGTCCGCTTTCGTGGCGGGCTGCTGGCGCTAAGGCCTTATCCGCACGAAAGGGATGAAAAGTAGCTCCTTTCGGTTTAGCTTTCTTATCTTGGGGTAGGAAGGCACCCTTGCCTCCCATAACCGTAGAAATGATCGAGTCCAGCCCTGGACCGAACAGAATCTTTCCCTGAAAAGGCAGGGACAGCAACCTCAATTTAGAGGTCATGTCCGCCGACCAAGATTTTATCCACAAGGCCCTGCAAGCTAAAACCGAAAACCCTGACACCTTAGCATTCAGGCAAATAATTTGCATATTGGCGTCGCAAATGAAAGAATTGGCTACCTTTAAGCCTTAATCTTTTCCTGCACCTCTTCGAAAGAGGGTTCACCCTCAATCATTTCACCTAGGGAATGACAAATATGACGCAGGCTGAAAAACAAACCCTGTGTGCTGAAACATCTTTTTCAGCATGTTCTCTAACTTTTTATCCATGGGCTCCTTGAACGACAAACTATCCTCTAGGGGAATAGTCGTTCGCTTAGCGAGCGTGGAGATGGCCCCATCCACCCTATGGATGGTCCCCCACAGCTCCAACTGAGCCTCCGGAACGGGAAAAGTTTCTTAAAGGACCAGGAAGAGGAAAAGGAAGAACCTAATCGAGCCCATTCGTTCTTGATAATGTTAGCCATCTTTATAGGAATCGGGAAGGTCTGGGGTACCACCCTGTTCTCATAAACCTTATCTAGCTTAGGGATAGAAGGTTCCTCTGGAAGCTTCGGCTCTGGAACCTCTAGAGTAGCAAGCACTTGCCTTAGCAAAAAGCACACATTCTCCATCTTAAACCTATAGCCAGGCTCCTCTGCCGGCGCTTTAGATGACACGGATTCCGACCCAGAAGGAGACTCCTCCGAAGTGTCGGAGTGGGCCTCGTCATCGAACCACTCAGTTGGAACTTCCGACGAGAACAAGTCCTGAGTCGGGCCGCTCTGAAAGGCCCTACACTTGGGCTTAGCAGAACGTGGTAAGGCATGGATCACTTTAGAAACCGCCATCTGCAGTTGATACGCAAAATCTGGCGGTCAACATATCTCTCCGGAAGGAGCAACAGTCGGACCCCGGAGTGCTGCATGTGCAATAGGGGACTCAACTCGGGAACGCACCTCATGGGACGGAGAACTCTCAGAGGTGGACAGCTCAGTAGTACTAGACATTTTAGTCTTAGATGTCTTGACCCTCTCAAGACATGTGGAACATAATTGGGCAGGCTGGTCTACCGAAACCTCACAATAAACACAGGTATGAGACTTTGTCAAAGAGGGAGTACCTTCTAACGCGTCAGAATCCTCCATAGCTTGCGCTTTTATTAGATAAAAGAAAAACTAACAGGCACCTTTATAACCGCCAATGGCCGGGGCACTCACCACCTTCTATGAACCGGACTACAGAAACCGCTTTGTCTCCTCCGTTGCAGATCAGACCGGAAGTGAAAAGCCCCACACGGTCACGTGGGTGCCTCGCAGGACCGCCCCTGCCTAAAGGAGAAAACGCGCCAAAAAAGGACCGCACTAAAACTCCCATAAATAACCTGATAGTTCCACACATTGCCAGAGCCTCATCCTGCGCAGCGCAGAAATGACACAATAAACAATATCATGTATAACCCCCCCCTGTTCAATAAACCCCCTGCCAGGAATATTAACCCGTGAATCTGTAAAGATAAAAGGCGCCCTGTCTTCTATGTTAAAATTGTATATAAAATGAAACAATCTTACCAGAATCCACGCCGTGGAACAGGAACACGGCCCTTCAAGTGTGACATATAGCAGCGCTCCTGACATGGACTTGAGAGAAGAAAGCAGTCTGCGAAACACGTCAACGCCGATTGCTGTAGGAGCTGTTAATCTGAGTCGGGATGGTTTCGCAAAAGAGACTCTCCCTGCATCTCCGGACTCTAACTTTCACCAAAGCCCTCACTGAGAAGCCTTATAGGGCTACTTAAAACTCCTGTCCCATTGCGATGAGTAGTACCCTCCATAAGAGACCTCCGAGTCTTCGGCACCTCTCTGCCACCTCCTGTGACGAAAGGCAAAGAATGACTGGGGGATGAGGGAAGTGGGAGAGGTATTTAAGCATTTGGCTGTGGTGTCTTTGCCTCCTCCTGGTGGCCTGGTTCTTAATTCCCAATAGTAATGAATGAAGCCGTGAACTCTCCTCCCCTTTAGATGGAAATAAAACCTAAGCTAGCGACAATGTAACTATTAGTTATATTATAGCTAGCTTAGGTTTTATTTTACAGGTAAGTTTGTATTTAGTTTTAAATAGGAATTATTTAGTTAATAATTGTAAATTTAATTAAGCTCTATTTTAATTATGTTAAAGTAAGGGTGTTAATAGTTTAATTTAGGTTGCTGCGATGTGGGGGGCTGGCGGTTTAAGGGTTAATAGGTTTATTTAGTGATAGTGATGTGGGAGGACAGAAGTTTAGTGGTTAATAACTTTATTTAGTTGTGGCAATGTCGGTGACCGGCAGAATAGGGGTTAATAACTTTAATATTGTGGCAGCGATATCGGGAGTGGAAGATTAGGGGTTAATAACTACTTAGGTGGCGGCAATATCGGGAGCGGCAGATTAGGGGCTAATAACTGTAGGTAGGTGTCAGTGATGTCGGGGGCGGCAGATTAGGGGTGTTTAGACGTTGGGTTTACATTAGGGTGTTAGGTTTAAACGTTATTTTCTTTTTCCCCGTAGACATCAATGGGGCTGCGTTACAGAGCTTTTCTTTCCGCGATCGCAGGTGTTAGACTTTTTTCTGACCCGCTCTCACTATTGATGTCTATGGCGAAAGCATGCACGAGCACGTCAAAACAGTGCTTGTTTTGTGTGCGGTATGGAGCTTAAAAACCCTATATCGCACACACAAACTGGGTTTTGAAAACCTTGTAATGGCAGCGCTATAGGGGATTAAATAACGCAACTTTTGTTGAGTTTGTTAATTTCCCTATAGTGCTCAAAACTCGTAATCTATTTTATAGCTAGTACTATTACATACAATAATGTGAGGCTGCTGGGTAAAAGGTCCTACACATGTTACAAAATAGTGAACTGTGTGCGAATAAGGAACAATAAAGTAGTATCACATAGCGCATAACAGGATATGACAACACAGGCAAGTTCACTCTCACTTTAACAACTTTAGTAGCAAATGTGTAATACACATATATAAAAGCAAAAAACAATATTTATGCTTACCTGATAAATTTATTTCTCTTGTGGTGTATCCAGTCCACAGATTCATCCATTACTTGTGGGATATTCTCCTTCCCAACAGGAAGCTGCAAGAGGATCACCCACAGCAGAGCTGTCTATATAGCTCCTCCCCTAACTGCCACCTCCCAGTCATTCGACCGAAGACAAGCAAGAGAAAGGAGAAACTATAGGGTGCAGTGGTGACTGTAGTTTAAAATTAAAAAACACCTGCCTTAAAATGACAGGGCGGGCCGTGGACTGGATACATCACAAGAGAAATAAATTTATCAGGTAAGCATAAATTTTGTTTTCTCTTGTAAGGTGTATCCAGTCCACGGATTCATCCATTACTTGTGGGATACCAATACCAAAGCTATAGGACACGGATGAAGGGAGGGACAAGGCAGGCGCTTAAACGGAAGGCACCACTGCCTGTAAGACCTTTCTCCCAAAAATAGCCTCCGAAGAAGCAAAAGTATCAAATTTGTAGAATTTAGAAAAAGTATGAAGCGAAGACCAAGTCGCCGCCTTACAAATCTGTTCAACAGAAGCCTCATTTTTAAAAGCCCATGTGGAAGCCACCGCTCTAGTGGAATGAGCTGTAATTCTTTCAGGAGGCTGCTGGCCAGCAGTCTCATAAGTTAAGCGGATTATACTTCTTAACCAAAAAGAAAGAGAAGTTGCTGAAGCCTTTTGGCCTTTCCTCTGTCCAGAGTAGACAACAAACAATGCAGATGTTTGACGAAAATCTTTAGTAGCTTGTAAATAAAACTTTAAAGCACGAACCACGTCAAGATTGTGTAAAAGACGTTCCTTCTTTGAAGAAGGATTAGGACACAGTGACGGAACAACAATCTCCTGATTGCTATTCTTATTAGATACCACCTTAGGAAGAAACCCAGGTTTGGTACGCAAAACTACCTTATCTGTATGGAAGATCAGATAAGGGGAATCACACTGCAAGGCAGATAATTCTGAAACTCTTCGAGCTGAAGAGATAGCTACCAAAAACAGAACTTTCCAAGATAAAAGCTTGATATCTATGGAATGCAGAGGTTCAAACGGAACCCCTTGAAGAACTTTAAGCACTAAATTAAAACTCCATGGCGGAGCAACAGGTTTAAACACAGGCTTGATTCTAACTAAAGCCTGACAAAACGCCTGAACGTCTGGAACATCTGCCAGACGCTTGTGCAAGAGAATAGACAGAGCAGAAATCTGTCCCTTTAAGGAACTAGCTGACAATCCCTTCTCCAATCCTTCTTGGAGAAAAGATAATATCCTGGGAATCCTGACTTTACTCCATGAGTAACCCTTGGATTCACACCAATGAAGATATTTACACCATATCTTATGATAGATTTTCCTGGTGACAGGCTTTCGAGCCTGAATTAAGGTATCAATGACCGACTCAGAGAAACCACGTTTTGATAAAATCAAGCGTTCAATCTCCAGGCAGTCAGACGCAGAGAAATTAGATTTGGATGGTTGAAAGGACCCTGAAGTAGAAGGTGCTACCTCAGCGGTAGAGTCCATGGTGGAAGGGATGACATGTCCACCAGATCTGCATACCAAGTCCTGCGTGGCCACGCAGGTGCTATCAAAATCACAGAAGCTCTCTCCTGCTTGATCTTGGCAATCAGACGAGGGAGCAGAGGAAACGGTGGAAACACATAAGCCAGGTTGAAAGACCAAGGCGCTGCTAGAGCATCTATCAGCGCTGCCTTGGGATCCCTGGACCTGGATCCGTAACAAGGAAGCTTGGCGTTCTGACGAGATGTGAGATCCAGTTCTGGATTGCCCCAAAGTTGAATCAACTGTGCAAAAACCTCCGGATGGAGCTCCCACTCCCCCAGATGAAAAGTCTGTCGACTTAGAAAATCCGCCTCCCAGTTCTCTACTCCTGGGATATGGATAGCTGATAGATGGCAAGAGTGAACCTCTGCCCATAGAATTATTTTTGAAACCTCCAACATTGCTAGGGAACTCCTTGTTCCCCCTTGATGGTTGATGTAGGCTACAGTCGTGATATTGTCCGACTGAAATCTGATGAACCGGACCGCAGCTAGCTGAGGCCAAGCCTGAAGAGCATTGAATATCGCTCTTAGTTCCAGAATGTTTATCGGAAGGAGTGTCTCCTCCTGAGTCCACAAGCCCTGAGCCTTCAGGGAGTTTCAGACTGCACCCCAGCCCAGAAGGCTGGCATCTGTCGTTATTATTGTCCAATCTGGCCGACAGATGGACCCGAGATAGCCACCAGAGAAGAGAATCCCTGGTCTCTTGATCCAGATTTAGTAGAGGGGGCAAATCTGTGTAATCCCCATTCCACTGACTCAGCATGCAGAGTTGCAGCGGTCTGAGATGTAGGCGGGCAAACGGCACTATGTCCATTGCCGCTACCATTAAGCCGATTACTTCCATACACTGAGCCACTGAAGGGCGAGAAGTAGAATAAAGAACACGGCAGGAATTTAGAAGTTTTGACAACCTGGCCTCAGTCAGATAAATCTTCATTTCTACAGAATCTATCAGAGTTCCTAGGAAGGAAACTCTTGTGAGAGGGGATAGAGAACTCTTTTCTTCGTTCACTTTCCACCCATGCGACCTCAGGAATGCCAGAACAATGTCTGTATGGGACCTGGCGATTTGAAAATTCGACGCCTGTATTAGAATGTCGCCTAGGTAAGGGGCTACTGCTATACCCCACGGCCTTAGGACCGCTAGGAGTGACCCCAGAACCTTCGTAAAGATTCTTGGTGCCGTAGCTAACCCAAAGGGAAGAGCCACAAACTGGTAATGCCTGTCTAGGAAGGCGAACCTGAGAAACCGATGATGATCTCTGTGTATCGGAATGTGCAGATAAGCATCCTTTAAGTCCACGGTAGTCATATATGGACCCTCCTGGATCATAGGTAGGATGGTTCGAATAGTCTCCATCTTGAAGGATGGGACTCTGAGAAATTTGTTTAGGATCTTGAGATCTAAGATTGGTCTGAAGGTTCCCTCTTTCTTGGGAACTTTGGAACTGGGTGGATCACTCCCATAACTAGGAGGTCTTGAACACAATGTAAGAATGCCTCTCTCTTTATCTGGTTTGCAGATAATTGTGAGAGATGAAATCTTCCTTTTGGGGAAGAAGCTTTGAAGTCCAGAAGATATCCCTGGGATACAATTTCCAACGCCCAGGGATCCTGGACATCTCTTGCCCAAGCCTGGGCGAAGAGAGAAAGTCTGCCCCCTACTATATCCGTTACCGGATCGGGGGCTGATCTTTCATGCTGTCTTAGAGGCAGCAGCAGGCTTTTTGGCCTGTTTTCCTTTGTTCCAAGCCTGGTTAGGTCTCCCGACCGGCTTGGACTGGGCAAAATTTCCCTCTTGTTTTGTATTAGAGGAAGTTGAAGCTGCGCCACTCTTGAAGTTTCGAAAGGCACGAAAATTAGGCTGTTTGGTCCTTAATTTGTTGGACCTATCCTGAGGAAGGGCGTGACCTTTTCCTCCAGTAATATCAGAAATGATCTCCTTCAGTCCAGGCCCGAATAGGGTCTGCCCCTTGAAGGGAATGTTGAGAAGCTTAGACTTTGAAGTAACGTCAGCTGACCAGGATTTAAGCCATAGCGCCCTACGCGCCTGAATAGCAAAACCTAGCCGTTAGTTTGGTTAAATGAACAACGGCGTCAGAAACAAATGAATTGGCTAGCTTAAGAGCTTTAAGCTTGTCAAGGATATCATCCAATGGGGTTTCTACCTGTAGAGCCTCTTCTAGAGACTCAAACCAGAAGGCCGCAGCAGCAGTGACAGGGGCAATGCATGCAAGGGGCTGGAGAATAAAACCTTGTTGAATAAAAATTTTCTTAAGGTAACCCTCTAATTTTTTGTCCATTGGATCTAGAAAAGCACAACTGTCCTCGACAGGGATAGTTGTACGCTTCGCTAGAGTAGAGACTGCTCCCTCCACCTTAGGGACCGTTGGCCACAAGTCCCTTGTAGCAGCATCTATGGGAAACATTTTTTTAAAAACAGGAGGGGGAGAGAACGGTACACATGGTCTATCCCATTCCTTAGTAATAATTTCTGAAAACCTCTTAGGTATTGGAAAAACATCAGTGTAAACAGGCACTGCGTAGTATTTATCCAATCTACACAATTTCTCTGGGACCACAATGGTGTCACAGTCATCCAGAGTTGCTAAAACCTCCCTGAGCAACATGCGGAGGTGTTCAAGCTTAAATTTAAATGTAGACATATCAGAATCAGGTTTAAGTGTCTTCCCTGAGTCAGAAAAATCACCCACAGATAGAAGCTCTCCTTCTTCGGCTTCTGCACATTGTGAGGGTATATCGGACATAGCTACTAAAGCGTCAGAGAGCTCTGTATTTGTTCTAACCCCAGAGCTGTCTCGCTTTCCTTGTAACCCTGGCAGTTTGGACAATACTTCTGTAAGAGTATGATTCATAACTGCCGCCATGTCTTGTAAAGTATACGCAATGGGCGCGCTAGATGTACTTGGCGCCCCTTGAGTGGGAGTTATAGGCTCAGACACGTGGGGAGAGTTAGTCGGCATAACTTCCCCCTTGTCAATTTCCTCTGGTGATAAATCTTTTAAAGCCAGAATATGGTCTTTATAACTTATAGTAAGATCAGTGCATTTGGTACACATTCTAAGAGGGGGTTCCACAATGGCTTCTAAACATAATGAACAAGGAGTTTCCTCTATGTCAGACATGTTTAACAGACTAGCAGTGAGACCAGCAAGCTTTGAAAACACTTTAATTAATGTGAAAAAGCAGAATATAAAAAACGGTACTGTGCCTTTAAGGGAAAAAAACAAACACAAAAACTGCAAAACAGTGAAAAAAGCAGTTAACTCTATGAAATTTTTACAGTGTATATAATAGACTAAAATAGCATTGCACCCACTTGCAAATGGATGATTAACCCCTCAATTTCAAAAACGAAGCAAAAAACTGTAAAAACCGTTATAACAGTCACAAGCAAACTGCCACAGCTCTACTGTGGCTCCTACCTTCCCATAAAACGACTTTTGTAGGCACAAAAACCCTTTACAGAGGTCCAATATGTCAGGGGACTCCTTCAGGGAAGCTGGATGTCTCAGAATGTAAAAACAACTGCCCAATTAGAGCGCGAAAATAGGCCCCTCCCACCATGCACTCAAAGTCAGAGGGCCTTAAAAAACTATTCCTAGGAGTAAATTAACAGCCATTTGGAAAACTAGGCCCCAAATAAAGATTTATCACCTCAGTAAAAAACGTTCTTAATATATATGCAAACGTTTTACATACTAAGCCATAATAGACAGTAATATGAAAATTACCCTTTACTGCAAGCATGATGCCAGTCGTTTATTAAATCACTGCAATCAGGCTTACCTTAACTATATCAGGCACTGTCAGCATTTTCTAGTTCTTATCATCCTCTAGAAAAAATATACTGAACATACCTCAGAGCAGTTAATTCTGCAGGCCGTTCCCCCAGCTGAAGTTTTCCCATACTCTTCAGATATGTGTGAGAACAGCAGTGGATCTTAGTTACAACCTGCTAAGATCATCTAAATCCTCAGGCAAATTCATCTTCTAATTTCTGCCTGAGGTAAAAAAACAGTACAACGCCGGCACCGTTTAAAAATAACAAACTTTTGATTGAATATAAACTACACTAATGCACCACATCTCTCTTAAACTTCCCTTGCCGAGAGCTGCAAGAGAATGACTGGGAGGTGGCAGTTAGGGGAGGAGCTATATAGACAGCTCTGCTGTGGGTGATCCTCTTGCAGCTTCCTGTTGGGAAGGAGAATATCCCACAAGTAATGGATGAATCCGTGGACTGGATACGCCTTACAAGAGAAATACAATTTAATTCATTCTTTTTTTCAAATACTGTACTTCTTTTTCCCACTACAGTGTCTTTGAGTTGAAGAGAAGATAGTGTTTGTGCACACGGCATCCATATGAACATATTACTCACTGGGTGACAAGGACCAATCTTACTGCTTTACTAGTGGGGAGAGACATGAAAAAGCATAACTAAACAAAATGTAGTGCTCAACACAGGAAAATCTTTTTCTCTGCAATTCATTTTAAAATAATCTCTTAGCCAAATGATAAAATCTCTTCACCTGTGCTCTGCCACTAGCGGTTTTACAGTGAGATCCTTATATCTTGGCCAGTGTGTAGCTCTAAATGTTGGTTATAAGTTTGCTATATTGTCATTATATAAAAAGGCCCTTACCTCATCTTCACTTGGAGACCAAAAGCCTCTCTTGAGGTTGGGATCTAGACTTTTCGACCACCGATAAAGGAGCTGCATGCCGTCTCTGCCTTCCATGAAGTAGGATACTAAAAAATATATGTTACTATGTTTAAGAGGAAAACTGGGTGAAAGACGTAGGAGAAAGAGAGAGAGAGAGAGAGAAAGAAAGAGAGAAAAAGAGAGAGAGAAAGAGAAAAAGAGAAATAATTCAATTCTGCCAGGGTGCTATAGAAAGTTCAAATATCCAAGTTATAACACAAGCACTCACTGGACTTGATACAGGTGAAATAAAAAGCGTTTTACTCCATATAAACCAGTGACGTTTCGAGGTGTTTACCCCTTCATCAGACCAACCGTTGGTCTGATGAAGGGGTGAACACCACAAAACGTCACTGGTTTATATGGAATAAAACACTTTTTATTTCACCTGTATCAAGTCCAGTGAGTGCTTGTGTTATAACTTGTATATATATATATATAAATAAAAACAATAAGCTTATATTGTAGATTAAATGTTAAAATGAGAACAGGAGTCCATAATTAATTGAGGTTATAGTCTTTGACATATATTGTTAAATACAAAAGTGATATTGATTAAAGAGACACGAAACCCAAATTGTTTTCTCTAATAAATCAGACAGAGTGTGTGATTTTAAACAACTTTCCAATCTATTTATAGTATCTAATTTCTAATTATCTACAATCTCTTTGTATCCTTAGTTGAAAAGCATACCTACTTAGAAGCAGGAGTGCATTGCTGGGAGCTAGCTGCTGATTGGTGGCCGCACATAAATGCTTCTTTTCATTGGTTCAATAGATGTGTTCAGCTAGGTCCCAGTCGTACATTGCTGCTCTTTCAATAAAATATACTAAGAAAATAAAGCAAAATTTGATAAAAGAAGTAAATTGAAAAGTTGTTTAAAACCACATGCTCTATCTGAATCATTAAAGAAAAAAAATGTGGTTTCATGTCCCTTTAAAGTAATTATAAGCTGTTGATATAAATTTGATAACTGCACTTTATTGCTTTTTCTTTTTTCTCTGTAATTCCGGGGATGGAAGACACAGATAAAAGATGAAGATGAAGGGAAAAAAACAGAAATTAATTACTGAAAAAATAAAAAAATACAACACAAGACTCTGTATGTAATTATAGGGAACATTAACGTTCATATAACGTTCATGAAAACTAGTAAATGAGCTGTAATAAGGAATTCCTTGTAAGTATTGGCAAAATAGCTTTTACAGATAAAATATTCCCTTACTTTTCTGGTAGGGTATGTGGTTCCCGACACGCATTTGCTGGACTAAATGTGTCAGCATTTCATCTTCATCCTTGGTAAACTCCTTCTTCTTGAACTCTTTATTGTGTTGCTGGAATTTCTGTAGACACTGGAATGCGGTACGGTTGGTCTGAAAGAAAATTAGAACAGTTCACTATGTATTCACAAGCATATAGTCTACCATTTGTCAGGAATCAGACTGAGACAAGAAATGCAAAAATAATCACACCTTTATTAATAGCAAAAAATAATAAAAAGTCCACAAGACAAATAGCAAGCCAGGAATCAAAACCAGAGCTGGTAGTCAGACGAGCCGAGTCAGGAGCCAAAGCGAATAGTCAGACGAGCCAGAATCAGGAACATGGAGAACAGCAGAGTCAGGAACAAGTCAGGGATTAGGAACCAGGAGGGACATCAGACAGCCAGGTAATACACAGGAGCTCTCACAAACAGGTCTGAGACAACGCAAGGGCAAAGCATACTGAACAGAGGCCCTTTAAATAATAAGTGATGACATCACAATTCTGAGACTACATCCTGTCTCACACTGATGATGTACACCAGTCTGGTCATAAAAGGAAGTGCAGGAAATGAGCAGCATCACACAGTATGCACCAGAGTCAGCAAGAGAGGTGAGTAAAATGGCTGCCAGCAGCACATGGCAAACAGAGCAGGGAAAAAACCCTGACACCATTACAGTCAATACACATTTTTATGCACACTGGTTCACATTCGGCTAGATTACGAGTTTTGTCGGTAAAGACTTGCGTTGCTAACAAGCCTTTTTTTCCAGCGCTCACTTTAAACAACGCTGGTATTACAAGTTTTATGAATGGCTCCGTTAGCCTCAGAAAAGTGAGCGTTGAGCAAATTTAGCGCCACTTCTCACTGTAATACCAGCGTTGCTTACGGTAGCGGTAAGCTGGCTAAAACGTGCTTGTGCACGATCTCCCCATAGGAAACAATGGGGCTGAGACGGCAGAAAAAAAACTAACGCTTGCAAAAAAGCAGTGTTCAGCTCCTAACGCAGCCCCATTGTTTCCAATAGGAAAATACTTTCTAAGTCTACACCTAACACCCTAACATGAAGCCCGAGTCTAAACACCCCATACCTTACACTTATTAACCCCTAATCTGCCACCCCCGACATTCTCGCCACCTGCATTATATTATTAACCCCTAATCTGCCGCTCCGGACACCGCCGCCACCTACATTATATTATTAACCCCTAATCTGCTGCCCCTAACATCGCCAACACCTACTTACATTTATTAACCCCTAATCTGCCACCACCAACGTCGCCGCTACTATAATAAAGTTATTAACCCCTAAACCTAAGTCTAACCCTAACACCCCCCTAATTTAAATATAATTTAAATACATCTAAATAAAATAACTACAATTAAATAAATTATTCCTATTTAAAACTAAATACTTACTGTAAAATAAACCATAAGATAGCTACAATATAACTAATAGTTACATTGTAGCTATCTTATGATTTATTTTTATTTTACTGGCAACTTTGTATTTATTTTAACTAGGTACAATAGTTATTAAATAGTTATTAACTATTTAATAACTACCTAGCTAAAATAAGTACAAATTTACCTGTAAAATAAATCCTAACCTAAGTTACAATTACACCTAACACTACACTATCATTAAATTAATTACATAAAACTACCTACAATTAATTACAATTAAATTCAATAAACTAAATTACGGGGAAAAACCCCCACTATATTACTAAAAAAAATAAACATTAAATTACAGAAAATAAAAAATTACAAGAAGTTTAAACTAATTACACCTAATCTAAGCCCCCTAATAAAATAAAAAAGCCCCCCAAAATAACAAAAAGCCCTACCCTATACTAAATTACAAATAGCCCTTAAAAGGGCCTTTTGCAGGGCATTGCCCCAAAGTAATCAGCTCTTTTACCTGTAAAAAAAAAAAGAATACAATACCCCCCCAACATTACAACCCACCACCCACACAGCCCTACTCTAAAACCCACCCAATACCCCCTTAAAAAAAACTAACACTACCCCATTGAAGATCACCCTACCTTGAGCCGTCTTCACCCAGCCGGGCACCAGTGGTCATCCGATCCGTCCAGAAGTCTTCATCCGATGGGCCAGAAGAGGACATCCAGACCGGCAGAAGTCTTCATCCTATCCAGGCAGAAGAGGACATCCGGACCGGAGAAGGCTTCATCCAAGCGGCATCGTCTATCTTCATCCATCTGACGAGACCGGCTCCATCTTGAAGACCTCCGGTGCGGAACATCCTTCTAGGCCGACGACTTATGGTTACGTTAGGGTTATGCTTAGGGTTACGTTAGGGTTAGGTTTAGGGATTAATATTTATTTAGTGTTAGTGATGTTGGAGGCCAGAGGTTTAGGGGTTAATAACTTTAGCATAGTGGCGGCGACACTGAGGGCGGCATATTAGGGGTTAATAACTAATGTAGGTGGTGGCGATGTTAAGGGCGGCAGATTAGGGGTTAATAAGTGTATTTAGGTGGTGGCGATGTTAGGGGCAGCAGATTAGGGGTTAACTGTATGTAGGTGGCGGCGATATCGGGAGTGGCAGATTAGGGGTTAATAGTTTTATTTAGGTGGCTGCGATGTTAAGGGCTGCAGATTAGGGGTTAATAACATTATGTAGGTTGCGGCGATGTCAGGGGCAGCAGATTAGGGGTGTTTAGACGTGGTTTTTATGTTAGGGTGTTAGGTTTAAACGTAACTTTTTCTTTCCCCATAGACATCAATGGGGCTGCGTTACAGAGCTTTTGTTTCCGCGATTGCAGGTGTTAGGCTTTTTTTTGCCGGCTCTCCCCATTTATGTCTATGGGGAAATCGTGCACGAGCACGTAAAAGCAGCGCTTGTATTTGAGTGAAGCATGGAGCTCAACGCCACCATATTGCCCGCGTAAGCTGGGTTTTTTCAAACCTGTAATAGCATCGCTAAGAAAGGTGAGCGATGAAAATAACGTACACTAAATTAGCAAGCAGCCATAACGCCATAACTTGTAATCTAGCCGATTGTGCCCTACAATATTTTATTGTGTATAAATGTGTTTTTAGGGAGACGTCTCATTCTGTATGTTTAACTATATGGTATATATAATTAAATTAACATTTTTATAGATATCTTAAGCTTCCAAGCGCTCTCTTAAATTCTTAAAATAAAATCCTTTTTTTTTTGTAAACCAACATAGCATAGTGCACCAGCTGGTGAAACTTCTGACCTGTCCATCCCATTCATATTTTTTTTCAGCTATAGCAGGAGAGGACTAGAGTTGTTATTAAGGCCCGGATTTTTAGGTTTTTAGCTCAATTTTGTTATTATTGATTTTTTTTTTCTTTCTTAATATATATTTTTATTTATGTTAATAATAAGAAGAATCCCTGATCGGTCTGAAGCACACTCACCCCTAGCTCATCAGCGATTGCTTGCCAGTTGACGTAGTTATGTTTCAAAGAAATTTTCTGCAGTTTATCAATCTCTTCCTCTGCCCACTCCACCTTGCTTATGTGTGGATGCTCACGGTTCTGCCAAATCATCTTCAATTTTTCTGCACTGTGAACGCCTTCAAACTGTGAAAATTCGCAGAAAACGTAAAACAAGGGCTGGCGATCGCCACGGTGCAATAAAACCATAGTTTAGGTATATAGTTGAACACAATCTTCTCTTCACATTGTAAACATGAATTAAAAACACACAATAATTATATAGGATGGCAAAACAATTAAAAAGAAACAGTTATGATAATAGCAAGACAAAAAAACGTGAATGATTTTTTTGTGTGTAAATGGACAAATTTATTTTTCTCTGTTAAAACTCCAGTTTCCTGTTGGGAATGATGAGGAGTGTCAGGCTGTACTAAAGAGAAATTGTAATATAAAATGTTTATTATACATGTGAATTGTTTCAGGTTTTGTTATTTGTTGCACAAAAGAATAACACATTTACACTCCATTTCTTGACTTTGTATAGTTCTGACACTATTGGAGCAGAAGTGCAACTCCAAATATCTTTAGTTACCAAAATATTTAGAGCTCTAATACATCTGGTGTTGGAATTAAACGCAAGAATCTGCTGAGCGATCAGTGCTGCTGATTGGGTCAGCGGCAGTTTCCGCTCGGGACCTGCCAAGTAGTACGTCTATATATTTAACCATTTGAGGCGATGTACAAGATTGATAGTCTTGGTGTAACGAGTTAGAGAATGTAATGTTTTATTATAATGGCCTCTCATTAAGCTAACTTAAATACACATTGTAATGCAACAATTGCATGCTCTCATTTTTTTTATTTAAAGGGACATAATACTCATATGCTAAATCACTTGAAACTGATGCAGTATAACTGTAAAAAGCTGACAGGAAAATATCACCTGAGCATCTCTATGTAAAAAAGGAAGATATTTTACCTCACAATCTCCTCAGCTCAGCAGAGTAAATTCTGTGTAAAATGTTATACTCAGCTGCTCCCAGCTGCAGGTAAAAACATTTAAAAAAATGAAGAAATGAACAGCAGCCAATCAGCATCAGCAGTGCTGAGGTCATGAACTCTTACTGTGATCTCATGAGATTTGACTTATCTCTCATGAGATTTCATAGTAAGATTTCCTTTACCTGATTGGTGAAATAATATGAGAGTTCACGATGCTCATCCCCTAAGATGTCCCAGGACAGACACACTAATATGCTGCTTAGAAAACATTTACAATGGGAGGTGGCTACTGAGGAACTTTTGAGGTAAAATATCTTTCTTTTTTACATAGAGATGTTCAGGTGATATTTTCTAGTCAGCTTTTTACAGCTATGCTGCATCACTTTCAAGTGTTTAAACATTTGGGTATTATGGCCCTTTAAATAATGTAATTTGTGCTTTACTCACACTAGCTTGTTATGTGTAATGGATTGGGTTAACACATAATTAATGCCCCACTCTGGAGTTTCAAGCATTGCAGCGACCAAGCAGGACACCACAGTTGAGGTGCAGCAGTTGCATGTGCTAGCCAATCACAGGCAGTTTCCTGCTAGGCTGAGCATTATTACAGAAAATTAATATATTAATGGGATATGAAACCCAAATTTTTTCTTTCATGATTCAGGTAGAGCAGGCAATTTTAAGCAAGTTTATAATTTTCTCCTATTATCAATTTCTCTTTGTTCTTTTGGTATGCTTTGTTGAATGAGCAGCAATGCACTACTGGTTGCTGACTGAACACGTGTGAGCCAATGACAATTGGTATATATATATATATATATATATATATATATATATATATATATATGCAGCCACCAATCAGCAGCTAGAACCTAGGTTCTTTGCTGTTTCTGAGCTTTCCTATATAAACCTTTCAGCAAATGATAACAAGAGAAGGAAGCAAATTAAATAATAATTGGAAAGTTGTTTAAAATTGTATGCTCTGTCTAAATCATAAAATACATTTTTTGTGGTTTATGTCCCTTTAAAGGTAGAATCAGATTAAAGTTAAGTGATATTTATTCTGGAATATATTATTATAAAGAATCTAGCCCTTTTAATGACAGCAGTCTTCTCTGGCAGCCAAATCTGGTTAAGAGTGTTTTTTTTATGACATGGAAGTTTTGATGTTATTGAATATGATGATTTTTTGCGTTTGACCTGTACTTAATAAAAATGGATATATTAACACTTACGTTGATTTTGGATATTTTGTCCCAGTCGTGATCGGTTAATCTTTCCCCCAACAAAGATTCCTCTGGAAGATGGCTGAATCACAAGAATGCACACAAAACATAAATACTGTATGTAATATTACTTTTTTATCTTGTTTTGTTTTATCTGCTCTGAAAGTGTTAGTATATATATATATATATATATATATATATATATATATAATCCACAAGAGAGCGCACTCCCACCTCTAAATTCAGCTACCAGGGTGCAAGCAAAAAAACATAATTTATGCTTACCTGATAAATTCCTTTCTTCTGTTGTGTGATCAGTCCACGGGTCATCATTACTTCTGGGATATTATCTGCTCCCCTACAGGAAGTGCAAGAGGATTCACCCAGCAGAGTTGCTATATAGCTCCTCCCCTCTACGTCACCTCCAGTCATTCGACCAAAGACCAACGAGAAAGGAGAAGCCAAGGGTGTAGTGGTGACTGGATTATAATTTAAAAAATATTTACCTGCCTTAAAAAACAGGGCGGGCCGTGGACTGATCACACAACAGAAGAAAGGAATTTATCAGGTAAGCATAAATTATGTTTTCTTCTGTTATGTGTGATCAGTCCACGGGTCATCATTACTTCTGGGATACCAATACCAAAGCAAAAGTACACGGATGACGGGAGGGATAGGCAGGCTCATTATACAGAAGGAACCACTGCCTGAAGAACCTTTCTCCCAAAAATAGCCTCCGAAGAAGCAAAAGTGTCAAATTTGTAAAATTTGGAAAAAGTATGAAGCGAAGACCAAGTTGCAGCCTTGCAAATCTGTTCAACAGAGGCCTCATTCTTAAAGGCCCAAGTGGAAGCCACAGCTCTAGTAGAATGAGCTGTAATTCTTTCAGGAGGCTGCTGTCCAGCAGTCTCATAGGCTAAACGAATTATGCTACGAAGCCAGAAGGAGAGAGAGGTAGCCGAAGCCTTATGACCTCTCCTCTGACCAGAGTACACGACAAACAGGGAAGACGTTTGTCGAAAATCCTTAGTTGCCTGCAAGTAGAACTTGAGGGCACGAACTACATCCAGATTGTGTAGAAGACGTTCCTTCTTTGAAGAAGGATTTGGACACAAGGATGGAACAACAATCTCTTGATTGATATTCCTGTTAGTGACTACCTTAGGTAAGAACCCAGGTTTAGTACGCAGAACTACCTTGTCTGAGTGAAAGATCAGATAAGGAGAATCACAATGTAAGGCTGATAATTCAGAGACTCTCCGAGCCGAGGAAATAGCCATTAAAAATAGAACTTTCCAAGATAACAATTTTATATCAATGGAATGAAGGGGTTCGAACGGAACACCCTGTAAAACGTTAAGAACTAAGTTTAAACTCCATGGCGGAGCAACAGTTTTAAACACAGGCTTGATCCTAGCTAAAGCCTGACAAAATGCCTGGACGTCTGGATTTTCTGACAGACGCTTGTGTAACAAGATGGACAGAGCTGAGATCTGTCCCTTTAATGAGCTAGCCGATAAACCCTTTTCTAAACCTTCTTGTAGAAAGGACAATATCCTAGGAATCCTAACCTTACTCCAGGAGTAATCTTTGGATTCACACCAGTATAGGTATTTACGCCATATTTTATGGTAAATCTTTCTGGTAACAGGCTTCCTAGCCTGTATCAGGGTATCAATAACCGACTCAGAAAAACCACGTTTTGATAAAATCAAGCGTTCAATTTCCAAGCAGTCAGCTTCAGAGAAGTTAGATTTTGATGTTTGAATGGACCCTGTATCAGAAGGTCCTGTCTTAGAGGTAGAGACCAAGGCGGACAGGATGACATGTCCACTAGATCTGCATACCAAGTCCTGCGTGGCCATGCAGGTGCTATTAGAATCACTGATGCTCTCTCCTGTTTGATTTTGGCAATCAATCGAGGAAGCAGCGGGAAGGGTGGAAACACATAAGCCATCCTGAAGTTCCAAGGTGCTGTCAAAGCATCTATCAGAACCGCTCCCGGATCCCTGGATCTGGATCCGTAGCGAGGAAGTTTGGCGTTCTGGCGAGACGCCATGAGATCTATATCTGGTTTGCCCCAACGTCGAAGTATTTGGGCAAAGACCTCCGGATGAAGTTCCCACTCCCCCGGATGAAAAGTCTGGCGACTCAAGAAATCCGCCTCCCAGTTCTCTACTCCCGGGATGTGGATTGCTGACAGGTGGCAAGAGTGAGACTCTGCCCAGCGAAATATCTTTGATACTTCCATCATTGCTAGGGAGCTTCTTGTCCCTCCCTGATGGTTGATGTAAGCTACAGTCGTGATGTTGTCCGACTGAAACCTGATGAACCCCCGAGTTTTTAACTGGGGCCAAGCTAGAAGGGCATTGAGAACTGCTCTCAATTCCAGAATGTTTATTGGCAGGAGACTTTCCTCCTGACTCCATTGTCCCTGAGCCTTCAGAGAATTCCAGACAGCGCCCCAACCTAGTAGGCTGGCGTCTGTTGTTACAATTGTCCAGTCCGGCCTGCTGAATGGCATCCCCCTGGACAGATGTGGCCGAGAAAGCCACCATAGAAGAGAGTTTCTGGTCTCTTGATCCAGATTCAGAGTGGGGGACAAATCTGAGTAATCCCCATTCCACTGACTCAGCATGCACAATTGCAGCGGTCTGAGATGTAGGCGTGCAAAGGGTACTATGTCCATTGCTGCTACCATTAAGCCGATCACCTCCATGCATTGAGCTACTGACGGGAGTTGAATGGAATGAAGGACACGGCATGCATTTAGAAGCTTTGTTAATCTGTCTTCTGTCAGATAAATCTTCATTTCTACAGAATCTATAAGAGTCCCCAAGAATGGAACTCTTGTGAGAGGAAAGAGAGAACTCTTCTTTTCGTTCACTTTCCATCCATGCGACCTTAGAAATGCCAGAACTAACTCTGTATGAGACTTGGCAGTTTGAAAGCTTGAAGCTTGTATCAGAATGTCGTCTAGGTACGGAGCTACCGAAATTCCTCGCGGTCTTAGTACCGCCAGAAGGGCACCCAGAACCTTTGTGAAGATTCTTGGAGCCGTAGCCAATCCGAATGGAAGGGCTACAAACTGGTAATGCCTGTTTAAGAAGGCAAACCTTAGATACCGGTAATGATCTTTGTGAATCGGTATGTGAAGGTAAGCATCCTTTAAATCCACTGTGGTCATGTACTGACCCTCTTGGATCATGGGTAAGATTGTCCGAATAGTTTCCATTTTGAACGATGGAACTCTTAGGAATTTGTTTAGGATCTTTAAATCCAAGATTGGCCTGAAAGTTCCCTCTTTTTTGGGAACCACAAACAGGTTTGAGTAAAACCCTTGTCCTTGTTCCGACCGCGGAACCGGATGGATCACTCCCATTAATAATAGATCTTGTACACAGCGTAGAAACGCGTCTTTCTTTATTTGGTTTGTTGACAACCTTGACAGATGAAATCTCCCTCTTGGGGGAGAGAATTTGAAGTCTAGAAGGTATCCCTGAGATATGATCTCTAGCGCCCAGGGATCCTGGACATCTCTTGCCCAAGCCTGGGCGAAGAGAGAGAGTCTGCCCCCCACTAGATCCGGTCCCGGATCGGGGGCCCTCGGTTCATGCTGTCTTAGGGGCAGCAGCAGGTTTCCTGGCCTGCTTGCCCTTATTCCAGGACTGGTTAGGTTTCCAGCCTTGTCTGTAACGAGCAACAGCTCCTTCCTGTTTTGGTGCAGTGGAAGTTGATGCTGTTCCTGTTTTGAAATTCCGAAAGGGACGAAAATTAGACTGTCTAGCCTTAGCTTTGGCTTTGTCTTGAGGTAGAGCGTGGCCCTTACCTCCTGTAATGTCAGCAATAATTTCTTTCAAACCGGGCCCAAATAAAGTTTGCCCCTTGAAAGGTATATTAAGTAATTTGGACTTAGAAGTTACATCAGCCGACCAGGATTTTAGCCACAGCGCCCTACGTGCCTGAATGGCGAATCCTGAATTCTTAGCCGTAAGTTTGGTTAAATGTACTACGGCCTCCGAAATGAATGAATTAGCTAGTTTAAGGACTCTAAGCCTGTCCGTAATGTCGTCCAGCGTAGCTGAACTAAGGTTCTCTTCCAGAGACTCAATCCAAAATGCTGCCGCAGCCGTAATCGGTGCGATGCATGCAAGGGGTTGCAATATAAAACCTTGTTGAACAAACATTTTCTTAAGGTAACCCTCTAATTTTTTATCCATAGGATCTGAAAAAGCACAGCTATCCTCCACCGGGATAGTGGTACGCTTAGCTAAAGTAGAAACTGCTCCCTCCACCTTAGGGACCGTTTGCCATAAGTCCCGTGTGGTGGCGTCTATTGGAAACATCTTTCTAAATATTGGAGGGGGTGAGAACGGCACACCGGGTCTATCCCACTCCTTAGTAACAATTTCAGTTAATCTCTTAGGTATAGGAAAAACGTCAGTACTCGCCGGTACCGCAAAGTATTTATCCAACCTACACATTTTCTCTGGTATTGCAACAGTGTTACAATCGTTAAGAGCTGCTAAGACCTCCCCTAGTAATACACGGAGGTTTTCCAATTTAAATTTAAAATTTGAAATATCTGAATCCAATCTGTTTGGATCAGAACCGTCACCCACAGAATGAAGCTCTCCGTCCTCATGCTCTGCAAGCTGTGACGCAGTATCAGACATGGCCCTAGAATTATCAGCGCACTCTGTTCTCACCCCAGAGTGATCACGCTTGCCTCTTAGTTCTGGTAATTTAGCCAAAACTTCAGTCATAACAGTAGCCATATCTTGTAATGTTATCTGTAATGGCTGCCCAGATGTACTAGGCGCCATAATATTACGCACCTCCCGGGCGGGAGATGCAGGTACTGACACGTGAGGCGAGTTAGTCGGCATAACTCTCCCCTCGCTGTTTGGTGAAATTTGTTCAATTTGTACAGATTGGCTTTTATTTAAAGTAGCATCAATACAGTTAGTACATAAATTTCTATTGGGCTCCACCTTGGCATTGGAACAAATGACACAGGTATCTTCCTCTGAATCAGACATGTTTAACACACTAGCAATAAACATGCAACTCGGTTACAATTTTATTTAACAAAAACGTACTGTGCCTCAAGAAGCACTAAACGATTAAATGACAGTTGAAATAATGAACTGAAAAACAGTTATAGCATCACTCTTTACAAACAACACAACTTTTTAGCAAAGGTTTGTTCCCATTAGTAAAATAACACTAATTAAATTTTAAACATAAAAATTACAGAGCAACGTTTTAAATCACAGTCACTATATAAGTCTCACAGCTCTGCTGAGAGAATCTACCTCCCTTCAAAGAAGTTTGAAGACCCCTGAGTTCTGTTAGAGATGAACCGGATCATGCAGAAAATACAAGAGTAACTGACTGGAAATTTTTGATGCGTAGCAAAGAGCGCCAAAAACGGCCCCTCCCTCTCACACACAGCAGTGAGAGAGAAACGAAACTGTCATAATTAAAACAAGCAAACTGCCAAGTGGAAAAATAATGCCCAAATATTTATTCACTCAGTACCTCATTAATGCAAACGATTCTACATTCCAGCAAAAACGTTTAACATGAAAAATACCTAATAAAAGGTTTAATGTACTTTACAGAGTAATTCCGGTGAAATACCATCCCCAGAATACTAAAGTGTAGAGCATACATACATGTTCATTATAACGGTATGGCAGGATTTTTTCATCAATTCCATTCAGAAAATAAAAACTGCTACATACCTCAATGCAGATTCAACTGCCCGCTGTCCCCTGATCTGAAGTTTTTACCTCCCTCAGATGGCCGAGAAACAGCAATATGATCTTAACTACTCCGGTTAAAATCATAAGAAAAACTCTGGTAGATTCTTCTTCAAACTCTGCCAGAGAGGTAATAACACGCTCCGGTGCTATTGTAAAATAACAAACTTTTGATTGAAGTTCTAAAAACTAAGTATAATCACCATAGTCCTCTCACACCTCCTATCTAGTCTTTGGGTGCAAGAGAATGACTGGAGGTGACGTAGAGGGGAGGAGCTATATAGCAACTCTGCTGGGTGAATCCTCTTGCACTTCCTGTAGGGGAGCAGATAATATCCCAGAAGTAATGATGACCCGTGGACTGATCACACATAACAGAAGAAATAGTACAATTCCCAAGAAAGCAAGCACTCGCTGGATTTATACACAAGGTGCTTTAATGGCACACAGGAAAAACAGTGACGTTTCGGGGATCAATCACCCCTTCATCAGACTAAGTCTGATCAGTCTGATGAAGGGGTGATTAATCCCTGAAACGTCACTGTTTTTCCTGTGTGATATTAGAGCACTTTTTGTATCCAGCGAGTGCTTGCATTCTTGGGGACTATATATATATATATATAAATAAATATACAATTAAAGCATGCATCACTATCATGACTATAATTATCTTTTTTCCAGCAGATTTATATTTACTATACATGTAAATGGAATCAAAATTAAACTTTCATGATTCATGTAAGATGCTCTTAAACTTGCTATTATCAAATGTAGTTTTTTCTCTTGCTATACTTGTTAGTAAACAAACGTAGGTACGCTCAGGAGCAGCAATGCACTTGTGAGAGATAGGTGGAAATTGTTGGCTGTACATATATGTTTCTTGTAATTGGCTCACCAAATTAATTTAGCTAGCTCCCAGTAGTGAATTGTAACCCTAGAGCTGACTTTAACTATGTCTTTAATCCCTGTGCCAGGGTTAAATACATAGGGGTTTATTAAAATTCTTAAGAGAAGTTTATCTAATGAGTTTTCTACAAAAAGCATTAAAGTCTATGAGGATTTTTGTGATTAAATAATTTGATACAGTCTTCTAAAAGATTGTAAATCGACCCTATAGTTATATACAAGCAATAGTGCAATAATAAAATGCACTAATATATGAGTGTTTGTTTTTGTTATGTCCCTTTAAGTTCTAAGCAAAGACAAGTTTTGAATGTCAAAAGGGTTTGACAAATTGATATGAGCCTTAGCAGCCTGATACACACTTTTTTTTTAAGAAGGAAAGTAAATTATAACCATGTATCTGTAAAGTAATCCAAAAATAATAATTAAAAAAATATATATAAGAGCAGTAGTTTTGAGGCTCAGAGAATTTGTCACGCCCAGACTTAAAGGGACACTGCACTATAAAACCATTTTTCCCCTTATTGGTGACTTGTTATACCTACTGCAGACTATTAAAAGTTATGAGAAATTGTTCCTTAAGGTTTATTTCTGTATTTGAGATAGCAGGTTAATTTACATTAATCCATCACCTAGGCCATGCACATAACAATGGGCTGAGTCTGCAAGTATTTATGTTTGTTATTGAAATTATAATTATGGCTGGGGGGGGGGTGAATACACAAAAGCAGCTATTTGACATACAAAATCTCTCTCTCCCTCATACACCCACTGGGAGATTAATTACTTATATTGTCTACTGTTTACATAGCTTTTCTACAGATAAAAGGTTTGTTGTTAAAAGAATATTAAACCACCTTTTTTTTCTTTTGTGCTTCAGACCAAGCTTACCATTTTTGCAATACTTCTATTATCAAATTAGCTTCATTCTCATGGTATTCTTTGCTGAAGAACATACCTAGGTAGTTATGCACATATCAGGAGCACTGCATGGGAGGAACCACTTCTGCCATCTAGTGCTCTCGCAAATGTATAACATTCTTGAGAAACTGCTGTAGACACGTGCAAGCTCCTAAGTCTACTTACCTGCCTTTCAAGAAAGGATACCAAGAGAACTAAGTAAATTGGCAAACATCCTTTTGTAAGACAATAACAAAAACAATGTATAGGTGATACCTTTCATAGCTAACTAATAAATTGGAAACTTTTGTATAATTGTATGCTCGATCTGAATCATAGCAGGAAAACAAAGTGGTTTCAAGTCCCTTTAAGAACTGTACACTATCGGAATCACAAAAGTTCAATTTTGACTTATGCGTAATTGTCCCTTTAACCATTTTAGAATGAAATGCACAAAAACAATCTCACTTGATGTCTTCTATTTCAGTCTCCGTTTCTTGAATCTGTTTTGTCAATATCTTCTTGGCCATTTCATCTTTGGAATCTACTAGTTTCTGGTTCAGATATTCCACCCTATTGAGAAGCATTTGATGTCAGATTACAAACACGACTCTAGCTAGACACAATTTAACCTTGGTCTAAATTCTTTAAAAAAAAGATAACTTATTTAAGATGTATAGAATCATCGCTGTAACATGTCGCAACAGAATAGTAAGTCGTCCAAACACTCACTTGAACAGTTTGGGTTGGAGTTTTCGCTGTAAGTAGTCGCTGATCACTGCGGTTTTCAGCTCCTCGTTATCTCTGCTTCTCCCTATAAAGAGACAAGGGATAGCTAACAAAATCTGCACCTTTAGGAAGAATTGTGGGTGGTATGGGTAGACTTTATTTACAGTTAACACCTGTTATTAAAGGGACATTAAACACTTTGAGATAGTAATATAAAATTATATATAAAAAAAACTCTGCAATATATGTTCATTGTTTATTTTGTTGCCTTTTCCTGTAATTCCATTCTGAAATTGTGAGCTGTTAGGAATGGAAGTGCAGAACACTGTTATATAACACACAGTCATTGGCTGCATACTCTAGTGACCAAATCTAACTGTCCCTAATTGGCCACAGCAGAGAAGGTAACCTAAGTTACAACATGACAGCTCCCATTGTTTTATAGACACTAAAACTTTACACTTATTTTGTCAATATTAAAAAACTAATGAAACTTTAAAAAATACATCTATATATTATTCTCGGACTAATCTTTTCTTTGAATGCATCATTCAATCTAGCATTTAGCATCCATTAAACAGCAAATTAGTCAACAGAGCTCCAGTAGCAAAACTACTTAACAGAGCGCACTGGTGCATGCATTTTCGCGTCCTTCCATAGGTAACTCAGTAAAGGCAATAATAATATACATAGTTGCACTTATATATATGTATACATCGCTCTATAAATACATATGTACACAAATTTAGACACACACATATATATATACACATATACATCTTTAGACATGTATATGTATTTTTCTCTCATAAATCCCTTTGCATTACTTTTTTGTTTTCTAACACGAGACCTCATATCTTGCCCAAATTCTAGCTACAATTTGCCTGAATTGAAGTAGCCAAGCTGGGCTTGTTACAGTAGGAGGCAAGGCTAGCCGAGATCATTATATTAGAAAACCTTGAATTTTTGTGCCGTACTTTATATTATCGCATCTGCTGAATCTAATTAGGGACATAAATGTAGCAGGGTTAGCCTTGTAATGTCTATAGTGTACACTCTGATGATAATTAGACAACCCACACTATTCAAATTAAAACGGCTATATCAAATTCTAGCAGGCTTAATAGCTTGCAGGGCTTGTTATGGAACTAAAAATGTGGGGGTGCATTTCTAACAAGGGGCATCGTTTTCTACTGTTTTTCAAATTTATGGCTGTTGATATCTTAAAACTTTACTGGTTCTAGGCCCAAACAAAATTGGGGTTGCTACATTGGCAAACGGGGTGGCTTCACCTTCCAGCAACGCAGCAGAACCACAGCTGGAAAATAACAAGAATCTTCCCAGATTTTAATTCTATTAATTGATCTAATGTCTCACAAGTAATTACTTACACTTTCTATTGGCCAGTTCTTCAAACGCCTTTATTCCTTGGGCAGCTTTTTCTCTGGTATCCTGGTTGGCTGGAGGTCCCTGAGATAAAAATGATTGCACCAATAAGTCAGTTAAAGAAAAGAGCATCCCGATTAATGTGAGGTCACTGTATAAAAGGGCAGTAAAGTGAAAATTAAAAAAAGTCTTATGACACAGATAGAGTGGATTTTACAATTTACTTCTATTATCAAATTGTGCGCAGCTTTTTTATATGCACACATTCTGAGGCGCCAGCTCCGATTGAGTATGTGCAAGACTTCACAGTTTATATATGAATCGGATATATTCGCTGATGGCTGTCACATGATACAGGGGCAGGGAAATTAAAAGAAATTTTGAAATTTCTTAGAAAAAAAATCTACTGCTCATTTGAAATTCAGAGTAAGTGTTATGCATTGTATTTTATTATGCAATTCTACTGTATTATAAGTTCCTTAAGCCTCGTTCAAGATTTGATTTACATAGCAAAATACAACTTATAAGTATACGTTGTAGACTTGTGCTTTGAACATTGTGGAAGTACAAAGTAAGATACACAAAAACATACAATGTGAAACCATATTTTGTATAAACACAATCCAAATTGTAATGCTATTAGCCAAGTACAAAAAGCATAAACTTACTAAAACTAGTCAAAATTACATTTTCATGATTCAAATAGCACATGCAATTTTTAATAACTTTCCAATTTACCTTTAGCATCAAATTTACTTTGTTCTCTTGGTATTCTTTGTTGAAAGCTAGACCTAGGTAGGCGTGTATACTATTTTCTAAGCCCGCCTCTTATTTCAGTGTATTTTGACAGGTTTTTTTTTACAGATAGACAGCGCTAGTTCATGTGTGCCATATAAATAACATTGTGCTAATGCCCGTGGAGTTACTTATGAGAGGGTACCGATTGACTAAAATGCATGTCTATTAAAATAATTGAAATGGGGGGTCTGCAGAGGCGTAGATACAAGGTAATCACAGAGGTAAAAAGTGTATTAATATAACAGTGTTGGTTATGCAAAACTGGGGAATGGGTAATAAAGGGATTATCTATTTTTTTAAACAATACAAATTCTGGAGTAGACTGTCCCTTTAATCCTTGCAAATCGGCTAAACTCATAGGGTTAGGTTACGAGTGGATCTTCTAGACACAGGCTTATGAACCCGATTCATGGTCTCAATGACCAATTCCTAATCCACGCTTGTACAAAATAAAGCTATAATAATAATAATAACTTCTGGGAAAATATTTTCGGGTTAAAAGAAGGGTCCTTGACATAGAAGGTCCTTCCTCCGCGGAGACTCCCAGGTGGAAGATGTGACATGTCTCCCGGGACTGCATACCAATCCTGCGGACCACGCCGGTGAAATGAGGACCACCGATGCCCTGTCCTGCTTAGTTTGAGCCAAGGCTCCAGGAGAAAAATCAAATGTAGGAATTAAATATGCCATATTGAAATTCCAAGTTAACTCCAATGCGTCTATTAGAACCGGCTGAGGGATCTTTGACCTCATCTCATCTTTGACCTTGATCTCAGCCGCTTGACATTTTGACGAGAAGTCATGAAGTTCAATTGCAACTGACCCCATCGAGAATCAGGCTGGAAAGCACTCCCAGCCATAATTCCCACTCCCCTGGATAAAAAGTCTGCCTACTTATGAAGACTGCCTCTCAGAAGTCCGTTCTGGTCAGTGGGTCATCAACAGACAGAAATTGTGGGTCTCAGCCCACTGAACTATCTTAACTACTTCTGTCATAGCCAAGAAAACTCCAAGTCCCCCCCCCAGATGAAGTAAGATCTAACCTAAACCTGATAAACCCCGCTGAAGCTAACTGAGGCCAGGCTAGATTGAAGATTACTCTCATTTTTAAAATGATTATGGGAAGAACAAACTCCACCCGAGTCCATGTAAGACAAACCTTAGAAATTTAAGTCCTTGTTGATGGGAACATGCATTTAGTATGCATCCTTCAATTCCCCCGTGGTCTTAATTGACCCTTTTGGAAAGATAGTTTCCCTCTTGAAATACGGCACTCTGAGAACCCTGTGTGGATTCTAAAATAGGTCTGAAGATTCCCTCCTTCTTGGGAACCCTGAACAGATAGGAATAGCATCCCCGACCTCATTCCTGCATTGGACCAGGAACTGTCACTCCCAGGTCGGAGAGGAACTGTACACAGTGTAAGAGCGCCTCTCTCTTTGTCTGGTATGCCAATAATCTTGAAGCAGGGACCTGCCCCTGGGAGGAAAGTCTTGAACTGTAATTTGTTTGCCTGGGACACCCCCCCCCCCCCCAGGAATCATGATCACAAAACCAAACCTGATTGAAAAAGGAGAACCTGCCCCCTTACGGATCGGGTGCATGCCCCTCATGCTGTCTTTGATTCAACAGCAGGCTTCTTGGATTGATTTGTTGATTTTCTTAAAAACGGAGCTTAAAATAAGCGTTACATCTTGTTCCAAAACAGATCCGGAACGCAGGTTTTAGTAGCGCTGGCCATACCCACACATATGCAAAAACAATAAGGACTGTGCTGAAACTATATAGACATTCCCAACATTGTTTATTTTCTTATGTCTCTACCTTCCGAGATCGGAATTAAGAGTGCGCAGCCTAAACAGTCTCAAACATAGCTCCGCACCCCATGGGCGTGATAACACTCAATCTCCCGGCCACTATTAGTATTGTGCTTATAGAGAGAGGATTGCGCAGCCCAAAACTAGCTCCGCCCATCGTGGACGTTACAACAAACAATCTCCCGGTCGCCATGATTATGTATAAAGAGAAGTCACCGGGAGCTAATGAACCTTTTTTAACAACATTTGCCCCCAGGTTTTTGTGAACCTGGGGGCAAATAGTGCTACCACATGTTAGATAACATGTTAGCCCATATATGTGACCCAAACAATAATTCTAGTGAGTACTTTTAACCCCCAGAGTAAAAGCCACCTTCTAGTCTCCTCAGCCCCAGTGCCTGCTTTCAATGTGCTGTCACAGGATCCCCTCCCTTTATATATATATATATATATAGGAGTTATGTCCCAATAAAGTGCCCCACTTTCTGAGATCTCCCAGACCCAGAATAAAAAGTCAGCACTTACCTCTTACATATGCCCGACAGCAGGGCAGCTCACCAGGTTTGAGAGGTCCTCTCCCTCACATAGCCCTGTGGAAAAAGGATAAAGCCTGAGTAATCTTGCTTAGGCTATCAGGATTAGGGCAGCATAAATGTATGGGAGGCGCAGTGAGAATTATATCCCACAAGTTCCCATTGCTCTAAAGCCACCACTGCTCACTGAAGAGACTGATATGGACTACAGCTACACCCTAGAACAAAGCAGCACAATCTTGTACTACTATAAAAATAATAAACTCTTGATTGAAGAATCTTTTCCAATACCTCACTTTACCACTTCCTATCACTAACGTAGGCAAAGAGAATGACTGGGGTGGGAGGGAAGGGAGGAGCTATTTAACAGCTTTGCTGTGGTGTTCTTTGCCGCCTCCTGCTGACTGGGAGGTGAATATCCAATTAGTAATTAAGATGATCCATGGACTCATCGTGTCATTAAAAAGAAACATGATTTTTCATGTTTTCATCTACTTGACTGCAAAGGGCTCCAATGTACTTTATATGTCTATATATGTATACATAAGTATTTATGTGTTTAATGTGTATTATATGTCTGTAAATACATATATACACATATAAATACATATGTACTCACAGTAGAATTATTAGATAGTGTTATTATGAGTGTAACTGTACTTTAAAATGTTTTTGTAATGTATTTAGTGCAACAGTTAACCAGGTCTGAGATCACTCAATCCCAAGCACATTAAATGTAACTGTGCTCAAGCAAATGCATTTACTTTCAACTCGTAATACAGCGCTACTTCCAATGCATGCAAAGAGCTGCAATAAACCCCTTTTTGCTCACCCATAACAGCTAGAGCGCCACTCGTAATCTAGCCCATAGTTAAAGTTAGCTCCAGAGCAGCAATGCACTACTGGGAGACAGCTGAACACAAGAAGCATATGTGTGTAGCCACTAATTAGCAGCTAGCTTCCAATAGTGCATTGCTGTTCCTAAGCTTACCTAGTTATGTTTTTCAACAAAGGATATTGAAAGAACAAAATAGATTTTACATTAGAAGTAAAATTGAAACTCTATCCGAATCATTAAAGTTTAATTTTGACACTCACGTTATTTAAAAGTACAAAATTCAAAATATATAGGACCAGATTACGAGCGAGCGATAAGAGGTTTATCGCAGGTATTTGCGCCGATCATAAATATATATATGTGTGTGTGTTTATACATATGTATTTATATGTGTACATATGTATTTACAGAGATAACATAATTTATGTAAGAACTTACCTGATAAATTCATTTCTTTCATATTAACAAGAGTCCATGAGCTAGTGACGTATGGGATATACATTCCTACCAGGAGGGGCAAAGTTTCCCAAACCTTAAAATGCCTATAAATACACCCCTCACCACACCCACAAATCAGTTTAACGAATAGCCAAGAAGTGGGGTGATAAGAAAAAAAGTGCGAAGCATATAAAATAAGGAATTGGAATAATTGTGCTTTATACAAAAAAATCATAACCACCACAAAAAAGGGTGGGCCTCATGGACTCTTGTTAATATGAAAGAAATGAATTTATCAGGTAAGTTCTTACATAAATTATGTTTTCTTTCATGTAATTAACAAGAGTCCATGAGCTAGTGACGTATGGGATAATGACTACCCAAGATGTGGATCTTTCCACACAAGAGTCACTAGAGAGGGAGGGATAAAATAAAGACAGCCAATTCCTGCTGAAAATAATCCACACCCAAAATAAAGTTTAACGAAAAACATAAGCAGAAGATTCAAACTGAAATCGCTGCCTGAAGAACTTTTCTACCAAAAACTGCTTCAGAAGAAGAAAATACATCAAAATGGTAGAATTTAGTAAAAGTATGCAAAGAGGACCAAGTTGCTGCTTTGCAGATCTGGTCAACCGAAGCTTCATTCCTAAACGCCCAGGAAGTAGATACTGACCTAGTAGAATGAGCTGTAATTCTCTGAGGCGGAATTTTACCCGACTCAACATAGGCAAGATGAATTAAAGATTTCAACCAAGATGCCAAAGAAATGGCAGAAGCTTTCTGGCCTTTCCTAGAACCGGAAAAGATAACAAATAGACTAGAAGTCTTACGGAAAGATTTCGTAGCTTCAACATAATATTTCAAAGCTCTAACAACATCCAAAGAATGCAACGATTTCTCCTTAGAATTCTTAGGATTAGGACATAATGAAGGAACCACAATTTCTCTACTAATGTTGTTGGAATTCACAACCTTAGGTAAAAATTCAAAAGAAGTTCGCAACACCGCCTTATCCTGATGAAAAATCAGAAAAGGAGACTCACAAGAAAGAGCAGATAATTCAGAAACTCTTCTAGCAGAAGAGATGGCCAAAAGGAACAAAACTTTCCAAGAAAGTAATTTAATGTCCAATGAATGCATAGGTTCAAACGGAGGAGCTTGAAGAGCTCCCAGAACCAAATTCAAACTCCAAGGAGGAGAAATTGACTTAATGACAGGTTTTATACGAACCAAAGCTTGTACAAAACAATGAATATCAGGAAGAATAGCAATCTTTCTGTGAAAAAGAACAGAAAGAGCGGAGATTTGTCCTTTCAAAGAACTTGCGGACAAACCCTTATCTAAACCATCCTGAAGAAACTGTAAAATTCTCGGTATTCTAAAAGAATGCCAAGAAAAATGATGAGAAAGACACCAAGAAATATAAGTCTTCCAGACTCTATAATATATCTCTCGAGATACAGATTTACGAGCCTGTAACATAGTATTAATCACGGAGTTAGAGAAACCTCTTTGACCAAGAATCAAGCGTTCAATCTCCATACCTTTAAATTTAAGGATTTCAGATCCGGATGGAAAAAAGGACCTTGCGACAGAAGGTCTGGTCTTAACGGAAGAGTCCATGGTTGGCAAGATGCCATCCGGACAAGATCCGCATACCAAAACCTGTGAGGCCATGCCGGAGCTATTAGCAGAACAAACGAGCATTCCCTCAGAATCTTGGAGATTACTCTTGGAAGAAGAACTAGAGGCGGAAAGATATAGGCAGGATGATACTTCCAAGGAAGTGATAATGCATCCACTGCCTCCGCCTGAGGATCCCGGGATCTGGACAGATACCTGGGAAGTTTCTTGTTTAGATGAGAGGCCATCAGATCTATCTCTGGGAGCCCCCCACATTTGAACAATCTGAAGAAATACCTCTGGGTGAAGAGACCATTCGCCCGGATGCAACGTTTGGCGACTGAGATAATCCGCTTCCCAATTGTCTACACCTGGGATATGAACCGCAGAGATTAGACAGGAGCTGGATTCCGCCCAAACCAAAATTCGAGATACTTCTTTCATAGCCAGAGGACTGTGAGTCCCTCCTTGATGATTGATGTATGCCACAGTTGTGACATTGTCTGTCTGAAAACAAATGAACGATTCTCTCTTCAGAAGAGGCCAAAACTGAAGAGCTCTGAAAATTGCACAGAGTTCCAAAATATTGATCGGTAATCTCACCTCCTGAGATTCCCAAACTCCTTGTGCCGTCAGAGATCCCCACACAGCTCCCCAACCTGTGAGACTTGCATCTGTTGAAATTACAGTCCAGGTCGGAAGAACAAAAGAAGCCCCCTGAATTAAACGATGGTGATCTGTCCACCACGTTAGAGAGTGTCGAACAATCGGTTTTAAAGATATTAATTGATATATCTTCGTGTAATCCCTGCACCATTGGTTCAGCATACAGAGCTGAAGAGGTCGCATGTGAAAACGAGCAAAGGGGATCGCGTCCGATGCAGCAGTCATAAGACCTAGAATTTCCATGCATAAGGCTACCGAAGGGAATGATTGAGACTGAAGGTTTCGACAAGCTGTAATCAATTTTAGACGTCTCTTGTCTGTTAAAGACAGAGTCATGGACACTGAATCTATCTGGAAACCCAGAAAGGTCACCCTTGTTTGAGGAATCAAAGAACTTTTTGGTAAATTGATCCTCCAACCATGATCTTGAAGAAACAACACAAGTCGATTCGTATGAGACTCTGCTAAATGTAAAGACTGAGCAAGTACCAAGATATCGTCCAAATAAGGAAATACCACAATACCCTGTTCTCTGATTACAGACAGAAGGGCACCGAGAATCTTTGTGAAAATTCTTGGAGCTGTAGCAAGGCCAAACGGTAGAGCCACAAATTGGTAATGCTTGTCTAGAAAAGAGAATCTCAGGAACTGATAATGATCTGGATGAATCGGAATATGCAGATATGCATCCTGTAAATCTATTGTGGACATATAATTCCCTTGCTGAACAAAAGGCAATATAGTCCTTACAGTTACCATCTTGAACGTTGGTATCCTTACATAACGATTCAATAATTTTAGATCCAGAACTGGTCTGAAGGAATTCTCCTTCTTTGGTACAATGAAGAGATTTGAATAAAACCCCATCCCCTGTTCCGGAACTGGAACTGGCATAATTACTCCAGCCAACTCTAGATCTGAAACACAATTCAGAAATGCTTGAGCTTTCACTGGATTTACTGGGACACGGGAAAGAAAAAATCTCTTTGCAGGAGGTCTCATCTTGAAACCAATTCTGTACCCTTCTGAAACAATGTTCTGAATCCAAAGATTGTGAACAGAATTGATCCAAATTTCTTTGAAAAAACGTAACCTGCCCCCTACCAGCTGAACTGGAATGAGGGCCGTACCTTCATGTGAACTTAGAAGCAGGCTTTGCCTTTCTAGCAGGCTTGGATTTATTCCAGACTGGAGATGGTTTCCAAACTGAAACTGCTCCTGAGGACGAAGGATCAGGCTTTTGTTCTTTGTTGAAACGAAAGGAACGAAAACGATTGTTAGCCCTGTTTTTACCTTTAGATTTTTTATCCTGTGGTAAAAAAGTTCCTTTCCCACCAGTAACAGTTGAAATAATAGAATCCAACTGAGAACCAAATAATTCGTTTCCCTGGAAAGAAATGGAAAGTAGAGTTGATTTAGAAGCCATATCAGCATTCCAAGTCTTAAGCCATAAAGCTCTTCTGGCTAAGATAGCCAGAGACATAAACCTAACATCAACTCTAAAAAATGGCATCACAGATAAAATTATTAGCATGCTGGAGAAGAATAATAATATCATGAGAATCACGATTTGTTACTTGTTGCGCTAGAGTTTCCAACCAAAAAGTTGAAGCTGCAGCAACATCAGCCAATGATATAGCAGGTCTAAGAAGATTACCTGAACACAGATAAGCTTTTCTTAGAAAAGATTCAATTTTTCTATCTAAAGGATCCTTAAACGAGGTACCATCTGACGTAGGAATGGTAGTACGTTTAGCAAGGGTAGAAATAGCCCCATCAACTTTAGGGATTTTGTCCCAAAATTCTAACCTGTCAGGCGGAACAGGATATAATTGCTTAAAACGTTTAGAAGGAGTAAATGAATTACCCAATTTATCCCATTCTTTGGAAATTACTGCAGAAATAGCATTAGGAACAGGAAAAACTTCTGGAATAACCGCAGGAGCTTTAAAAACCTTATCCAAACGTATAGAATTAGTATCAAGAGGACTAGAATCCTCTATTTCTAAAGCAATTAGTACTTCTTTAAGTAAAGAGCGAATAAATTCCATCTTAAATAAATATGAAGATTTATCAGCATCAATCTCTGAGATAGAATCCTCTGAACCAGAAGAGTCCAAAGAATCAGAATGATGGTGTTCATTTAAAAATTCATCTGTAGAGAGAGAAGATTTAAAAGACTTTTTACGTTTACTAGAAGGAGAAATAACAGACAAAGCCTTCTTTATGGATTCAGAAACAAAATCTCTTATGTTATCAGGAACATTCTGCACCTTAGATGTTGAGGGAACTGCAACAGGCAATGGTACATTACTAAAGGAAATATTATCTGCTTTAACAAGTTTGTCATGACAATTATTACAAACAACAGCTGGAGGAATAGCTACCAAAAGTTTACAGCAGATACACTTAGCTTTGGTAGATCCAGCAGGCAGTGATTTTCCTGTAGTATCTTCTGGCTCAGATGCAACGTGAGACATCTTGCAATATGTAAGAGAAAAAACAACATATAAAGCAAAATAGATCAAATTCCTTATAAGACAGTTTCAGGAATGGGAAAGAATGCCAAATATCAAGCTTCTAGCAACCAGAAGCAAATGAAAAATGAGACTGAAATAATGTGGAGACAAAAGCGACGCCCATATTTTTTAGCGCCAAATAAGACGCCCACATTATTTGGCGCCTAAATGCTTTTGGCGCCAAAAATGACGCCACATCCGGAACGCCGACATTTTTGGCGCAAAATAACGTCAAAAAATGACGCAACTTCCGGCGACACGTATGACGCCGGAAACGGAAAAGAATTTTTGCGCCAAAAAAGTCCGCGCCAAGAATGACGCAATAAAATGAAGCATTTTCAGCCCCCGCGAGCCTAACAGCCCACAGGAATAAAGTCAAATTTTTGAGGTAAGAAAAATATGATAATTCAATGCATAATCCCAAATATGAAACTGACTGTCTGAAAATAAGGAAAGTTGAACATTCTGAGTCAAGGCAAATAAATGTTTGAATACATATATTTAGAACTTTATAAATAAAGTGCCCAACCATAGCTTAGAGTGTCACAGAAAATAAGACTTACTTACCCCAGGACACTCATCTACATGTTTGTAGAAAGCCAAACCAGTACTGAAACGAGAATCAGTAGAGGTAATGGTATATATAAGAGTATATCGTCGATCTGAAAAGGGAGGTAAGAGATGAATCTCTACGACCGATAACAGAGAACCTATGAAATAGACCCCGTAGAAGGAGATCACTGCATTCAAATAGGCAATACTCTCCTCACATCCCTCTGACATTCACTGCACGCTGAGAGGAAAACCGGGCTCCAACTTGCTGCGGAGCGCATATCAACGTAGAATCTAGCACAAACTTACTTCACCACCTCCCTTGGAGGCAAAGTTTGTAAAAACTGATTTGTGGGTGTGGTGAGGGGTGTATTTATAGGCATTTTAAGGTTTGGGAAACTTTGCCCCTCCTGGTAGGAATGTATATCCCATACGTCACTAGCTCATGGACTCTTGTTAATTACATGAAAGAAATATACACATATAAACACATATTTACACATAAATAAAGTGCATTGGAGGCCTTTGCAGTTAAGTAGAGGAAAACATGTAAATACATATTTATGCAATATTCATTTTTAATAAACTGTTATTCTGTGAATTTACTGTAAATATTTCACATTCCAATGTTCTGCACATTGCATAATATGTTCTAAGTATTTCTAAATATATATTTATATATATATCTGTACATATACCTATATATAATATCACAGTCTATGATTAAGGTTCCATAGGAGCAGAAAAGCGTCAGGCACCCACCCCAGCCCTCCTTACGGCCCACATTCATAGCCATTTTTTATTCCTTTTTGTTATACTATGAGAAGCTTTTAATTAACAGCTTTGAGCTTTTTTGTCTGGACTTTTCTTTGATTATATATAATATCATATATATATATATATATATATATATATATATATAAAGTAAAACTTGGCTTTTATTGTAGAATTTTCAAAGATTAAAACAATCCCATGATGTTTCGGTGCCAACCAGCACCTTTATCAAATGGTTCAAACAGTTCCTTCAGGCAGATGACAGAGCCTGACAAACGTTTTTCCCTGTGGATGTCAGGCTCTGTCATCTGCCTGAAGGAACTGTTTGAACCATTTGATAAAGGTGCTGGTTGGCACCGAAACGTCATGGGATCGTTTTAATCTTTGAAATGTCTACAATAAAAGCTAAGTTTTACTTTTAACCCAGAGAGTGCTATCTTATTAGTGACTGTTTTGTTTTTCTTTGATACAGCACTCTGGTGGCTGTTCACTCAAATGTTTGAGGATTGGAGTGCAGGTCTTTATTTACCAAGTTTTATATCTATATATAGTACCAAAATACCATCAGATATATGAAGAAATATTTATTTATGAATAAATAAAACAAAGGTTATTGCGCATGTAGGGTGTTTCCACTTTTTTTGCTCCAATGACTTCTATGGGGGAATATGTGAATGTGCACACAATATTCTAACCATCTTTTTGCACTCATCTGGTTAGCGCAAGAGCATAAACAGTTTACTTTCAAGTTTCAATATGAGCACAACCCGACGAGTGCAAAAAGCTTACTGCTAGAGCAGTTAACGCTCGAACTGGAGTATTAAATAGCACTCAACTCGTAATCTGGTCCATAGTGTTTAAATACAAAGTACACAAACAGATTTATTGTGAGAACTAGGTTATAATGAGTGTATCTCTTAACACCTAGAAACACCCATGTTATAAGTTCACCATATAGGTAAGATTATCTATTAATCAGAACTCCAAGATCCCTAGCAGGATTCTAGAAAAAAAAAGTTACTATATTTAAAAGGGATATTAAATACATTTCGTGCACCTCCCTCTGATTATGGGTGCTGCCATTTTGAAACCTAAGTTACACTGCAGGTATCTGAAGAAGAGTTGCTGCACACGTGCAAACAAACATTCTCAAACATGCGCCAAAAAAACAAACTATACTCACCACTCCTGTGACTTTATCCTTAAAGTATGGCTTGATGAAATGCCCAATAGAAAGGTTCAGGGGGTACAGTTTTTGCTTTCCAGTTCTGTGTCCTTTTCTGCCAGAAAGTTCCCACATCATCTCTTCCTATCATGAGAAAGACAATAGATTTCTACGCTCTATAAGAGTGAGATTTCTAATCATTCCTGAAACCTTTAAGAATGCGTTACACATGAGATTCCAAAACAAACAAAAACATTTTGCTGTCGTCAGTGTGGATTTGTTCTGGCAGCAAACGGGTTACTTGCTATATTTTACTTATGATACTTATTGCCTGTTATGTACATAAAATATGTCAAGACAGTCTTCATTGCATTAAATGATGTTTAGCAGTAAACCATAATTTGTTTAGTTTATCCTGTTTAGTTTATTTATTTGTATTTGTCACCATGTATCATTGTAGTCACCATATATCCTACTCATGTACCCAGCACTATGGTATAGAAATTGTTGCTGCTTTACAAATAATCAGTGATAATAATATTAATAAAACCATTAGGACACAAGACCCTGTAGCCACTCTTAACAGACCCCTGACCTTGCTGCCCTTTTCACTGCCAGTTGTCCTCATCAGACCTAGATTAGACTCCTGACCCACAGCCCTATTCACTGCCAGTTGTCCTCATCAGACCCCTGACCATGCAGCCCTATTCACTGCCAGTTGTCCTCATCAGGCCTCAGATCAGACCCCTGACCATGCAGCCCTATTCACTACCAGTTGTCCTCATCAGGCTTCAGATCAGACCCCTGACCATGCAGCCCTATTCACTGCCAGTTGTCCTCATCAGACCCCTGAACATGCAGCCCTATTCACTGCCAGTTGTCCTCATCAGACCCCTGAACATGCAGCCCTATTCACTGCCAGTTGTCCTCATCAGACCCCTGACCATGCAGCCCTATTCACTGCCAGTTGTCCTCATCAGACCTCAGATCAGACCCCTGACCATGCAGCCCTATTCACTGCCAGTTGCCCTCATCAGACCTCAGATCAGACCCCTGACCATGCAGCCCTATTCACTGCCAGTTGTCCTCATCAGACCCCTGACCATGCAGCCCTATTCACTGCCAGTTGTCCTCATCAGGCCTCAGATCAGACCCCTGACCATGCAGCCCTATTCACTGCCAGTTGTCCTCATCAGACCTAGATTAGACTCCTGACCCACAGCCCTTTTCACTACCAGTTGTCCTCATCAGGCTTCAGATCAGACCCCTGATCATGCAGCCCTATTCACTACCAGTTGTCCTCATCAGGCTTCAGATCAAACCCCTGACCATGCAGCCCTATTCACTACCAGTTGTCCTCATCAGGCTTCAGATCAGACCCCTGACCATGCAGCCCTATTCACTGCCAGTTGTCCTCATCAGACCCCTGAACATGCAGCCCTATTCACTGCCAGTTGTCCTCATCAGACCCCTGACCATGCAGCCCTATTCACTGCCAGTTGTCCTCATCAGACCTCAGATCAGACCCCTGACCATGCAGCCCTATTCGCTACCAGTTGTCCTCATCAGACCTCAGATCAGACCCCTGACCATGCAGCACTATTCACTGCCAGTTGTCCTCATCAGACCTCAGATCAGACCCCTGACCATGCAGCCCTATTCACTGCCAGTTGTCCTCATCAGACCCCTGACCATGCAGCCCTATTCACTGCCAGTTGTCCTTATCAGACCTCAGATCAGACCCCTGACCATGCAACCCTATTCACTATCAGTTGTCCTCATCAGTCCTCAGATCAGACCCCTGACCATGCAGCCCTATTCACTGCCAGTTGTCCTCATCAGACCCCTGACCATGCAGCCCTATTCACTGCCAGTTGTCCTCATCAGACCTCAGATCAGACCCCTGACCATGCAGCCCTATTCACTATCAGTTGTCCTCATCAGACCTCAGATCAGACTCCTGACCATGCAGCCCTATTCACTATCAGTTGTCCTCATCAGACCTCAGATCAGACCCCTGACCATGCAGCCCTATTCACTATCAGTTGTCCTCATCAGACCTCAGATCAGACCCCTGACCATGCAGCCCTATTCACTACCAGTTGTCCTCATCAGGCTTCAGATCAGACCCCTGACCATGCAGCCCTATTCACTGCCAGTTGTCCTCATCAGACCCCTGAACATGCAGCCCTATTCACTGCCAGTTGTCCTCATCAGACCCCTGACCATGCAGCCCTATTCACTGCCAGTTGTCCTCATCAGACCTCAGATCAGACCCCTGACCATGCAGCCCTATTCGCTACCAGTTGTCCTCATCAGACCTCAGATCAGACCCCTGACCATGCAGCCCTATTCACTGCCAGTTGTCCTCATCAGACCTCAGATCAGACCCCTGACCATGCAGCCCTATTCACTGCCAGTTGTCCTCATCAGACCTCAGATCAGACTCCTGACCCGCAGCCCTTTTCACTGCCAGTTCACCAGTGCACAGGTGAAATAATCAGCTTATGGGTGAGAGCAAGTTAGTAACCATGGTGTTACTGCTCAGCTGATTATTTTACCTGTGCATTGGTTTAGCTATAATGAAAACCTGGCCTGTTGGGGGTACTTGAGGACCGCGCTTGAGAAACACTGCCTTAGAAGACTATTATGGCAAATACGATGATTGCGATACTTTGCTGGTATAAACAGTAAATTAATATGTATAAAACAGTTGCACAAACAGCAAAAACGTTGCACATGTAACCAACACTATGGCGCCCATTTATCAAGGTCCGGATGGAGCTTGAGGGCCCGTGTTTCTGGCGAGCCACAGCAGTTATGAAGCAGCGGTCTAAAGACCGCTGTTACATAAACTGTCTGCCTGCTCTGCTTCTACATTTGCACAAACGTTGTATTGCTATTGGATTACCAGAATATTTGCACCTCCATATGTTGTTTTTTGCCTTACTTGTTGTTCTTTATTTTGTGCAATTAACAGCTCCACCTCCTGAATTTTCTCTTCGATTATGGCTTGATACACCAGATTCATCTGAAGACAGATTTCCAGTTTGTCACAGGATGTGTTTTCGCTGGCAGTATCGTCCCAGTCAGCAGCTTTCTAAAATCAATGGAGGAAAAGAAGTGTTACTGCAACAGTTATGGACAAGAGAAAGTGACATTAATTAAAGGGACAGTGAACTGTAAAATTGTTTCCCCTTAATGATTTGTCATTTTAATTTTTACTTGTCATGTCCCTTTGACACCTTAACCGCTAAGCCATTTCACACCCATGTGCTGAGCTGTTTTGGGATTTTTTAGATGCTGCTAGTGTAGGTATTTTTTCAGTCAGAAACCCACACATTATATATCCCTTTTTCAGCAGACCCAGTAGATTCAAACTATAACATTATTATATGTGTATATTTTCACGT